>NW_022196283.1:0-136035 GCF_008641045.1 Pistacia vera | reverse complement strand
AATATCAATTTACATAAATTGAGGTTGTTTCCCATATTTATTTTATTCTTATTGGCATTACATTAAAGGTAATAATTACTCTTAACAGTAATAATTTTTTGGAACCACGCCTGATAATAGAAGAGTAAAATGGTCTAACATAGATTCTTGAATTCAAGTCTCCTAGATATTAATAGGGATGATCACTGAAATAATTTAGTCGATTGTTTTTTTAGGATCTTAAAAGATTAATTAAGATACGTGTAAACAGATCCAGACACTCCTGATCACCAAAAAAGATTTGGAATAATGAAAAATAGATACTTGAGAGTTGAGAATCATTTCAAGTTCCTTAATCTTGAAAATAAAAAGATTTTTCAAGAATAAAATTATAAAATAAAGCGTTAAAGTAATATGTTAATTTTATGAAAATGATTTATAATATAGTTTGTGAAAGTTTGTATACGTAAGAAATAGAAATTATAGAATACGCAGAAGGAATTTGCATCGTTGAAATGAACAAGTTGGGGAAACAATAATTTAATTTTGTGGGGCAGTCATCATCTGCAATTATGCCCACACATTTAAAGCGCAAACGTCTCAATCTCGGCAATTTGCTTTCTAAATGGAGGAAAATCATGATTTAATATTGAAAAATTATATAAGTTTTATGTAGTGCTCATTCATTTGAAAACTGTTATGTATAATCAAATCAATTTCATCCATCAAAGTCCTTTGAAATTATTTATCAGAATCGAGACCTTATAACCAACTATCTTTATCAAGAGATATTATAAGTTGATATTGCATTCAACTTGAATTCTGTCATATTTGCTACAGTTTTATCAATTTGGTCGGTCGCCTTCCCCATTTCATCATTAATAATCTAACAGACCACTTCTTTTTCTTATATCTTCTACTGGCTCGTTCAAGATTTGGGTTAAACTTTGGACAGTTAAATGAGCAAACCATTTTTTTTTCCATCCAAATAATGACTTAATAACACCTTTTTAACCACAAAACTTTTAAAATACTACTTTATTACTCAAATTTATATTTCATTTTCAATTCCAACATCATTGCGATCCCACACTATCACAATTCTCTTCTTCGATCATCACTCACTTAAAACCCTCAAACCCTATTCCTATTAACCCTATCAATCGTTGGCAATCTAACGATTAGGGTTTGTACAACTGTCCCTCTTAAGTCAAATTCCAATAAATCTCAATCATTAAAATCTAATATTTTACTACTAAAAGACTCAATGACCTCCCCTCTTCAAAAGCTCAACAGTTTGGATTAAGTTTACTTTCTGTTTACCATTGAAATATAAATTTGCATAGTAAAATGATATTTTAAAAATGTATGATTGAAAAAGTGTTATTAAATTATAGTTTGGGTGGAAAAAAGTAGTTAACTCTAATTAAATTAAAATATTTTTATGTCTTCAAGGCATGAATTAAAATCAACCCAAAAATAAGAATCACAAGTTGAGAAAAAAAGAACTTTTATTTATTCCAACCAAATAATACAAACTGATTAATGGAAAAAATAAGGCAGACCATAAGAAAGCAGCTGCCCAAAATGATCCACCGTTGCGAGAGGCATGGCCTCATTCTGGTCAACAAAATCTGCAATAGAAATTTGATCTGTGTCTGCAGAAGAGAAAAATTGAAGATTTTTGTTTTCATAGTCATCAAACATGGCCTGTAGATTCTCAGAATCGTTTTGGTTAAAATAAGCTTCAGGATTGGAAATAGATTTCACCATTGCCCCCAATTCAACTCCCTGGTTAATTGTCTCTCCACCCAGAAAATTCCCACCAGGATAAACTGCATCAGAACTTGAAGCATTGTTGATTCCAACATCAAAATTGGCATTGAAAAAACTATTGTTCCCAATTTTCCCAGGAAAATCAGGATTGAAAACGGAGTTGTTATCACCATTCATAAGAATCTGATCAAGATGGGAAAATTCCGAAGCCAAAGCAGCGTTAATTCCATTACTAAAATCAGTATTGTGAACACGAATGTCGCCAAAAATTCCTGAAGCAAAGACGTTTGAAGACAGCAACTCACTTAATCTCATCAACGCATTTTCTTTCAAATTCTCCATCTTTTCTTCCACAACAAGTAACTCATCAATGGACTTCAAATTTTTCTCCATGTCTTCAAAATCATTCAACAACCCATCAATTTTTTCCTCTCCATTCTTCGGTTCTTTCTCAAGTTCCTTAATTTCATTATAGAGAGAAACGGCTGACCGTTTGATTGCATCATCCACTGGTGGAGGAACACGATTGTGAAGAAAAGCGTCAAACACTGAATAAACGGAAGGGTGTCCGAAAGAGAAGATGTTTTGTTTCGAACAAGGTGAAGAAACCACCATGGCGATTTCAGCTCCAGAACGAATGCATAATTCGGCAGCTTTGTTGAATAATCCATAACGTCTTTTAGAGAAAGTGACGGCTCTTTTGGCTCTGGTTTCACGTTTCTTCATTGGGATTTTTCTGCTTGCGGGCGCCATTGTTCATTAGCCACTTAATTTTGATTGAAGCTTGTACTGTTTGTGTTTGTTTTTATAAGGTTGATTCATGGGTTTGAACTGAATCCAAGTTGTGAACGGAGTTGGAGTAGCAGGTCCTTAATGGAGGAGACTTTTGTTCATTAATGACAAATATTACAAGAGATCTTATGCGGGTTGTCAAAATAGGAATGTTAATAATTACAGAAATAACAAACTCAAATATTATAACATGGTAAACACATGAACATGATAACTAAACGACGCCGCACTACCCAGCCGACGCCCCCCCCAATTATTAATGGGCAAAATTATATTTAAAAATGCTTTATGTCACCACAGATTTTATAACACGTGTTTCTTAAAAGTACTTTTAAAAAAGCAAACACAGCAACAAAAGAACTTTTTTCAGAATTGTACGAATTTGCTTTTAATAATTTCAATCTTTTCTTCTGTTCAACTTTTTTTTAATAATTATTGGATCAACAAAAGCATTTTTTTTTTTTTGAAAAACATTGCAATAATTTTGTATTGGCTTTATTTAATGAAGTTCACATATAAATTAACTGAATTTTAGTTTGATATCAGAATTCCTTTTTTATTTAGAGTTAATTGCATTTTTTTTTCTTTTAAGTATCACTAAATATGTTTGAATGGGTAAAATGTGAGGGAGAAAATTATACAGTAGAACCTTTTATAGTAATATTTTATATGGGAATAATCTTTATATAATCATAAAAAATTATAGTCCTAACTTGGACCAGTTATAAATAAGAATAAATTTTATATTATAATAAGTTATAATTTTTACAGGTCCCGTACTAAAGGAACTTGCCTCTACATAATAATAATTATATGTATATTGTAAAAAATATATGCTATATTATATCAAAGGTTTAAAATAAAATAAAATAAAATATTTATCTAAAGTTGTTTAACAATTATTTATATTATAAAATTGTTATCACATTTTTTATCTTCCAGGTTCATAATAAGTCGTCAACATAGACACTTTTTTTATTGAAGTCAAAATATTTCTAACTTTTGAAGTATGTTTAAAGCTTCTTAACATGAAACTTTTGGTATTTCTGTACTATCATCTTTAGGATTATCTCCTTCCTCTTCTTTTTTAATTCTAGTAATGTTTTTTCTTTAATTAAAACATGCATGACTTGTTAATCATTTGGATGATTGAGACACATTAATATTTATTTGATTAGTGTAGTGAAGTTGTTGAATCAGATCACTCAATTCTACAATAACTCTTTGATATCCATTTTCGTATTTTCCTAATGCTACTAAAACAATGAATTAAAATCTTAATACTAATAAAACCTGAATTATAAAATAAGAATTTTTTTTAAATAAAAAAATAATAATTGTAACTACAACTTTATTAAGTTATAATCTTCTCATAGTAATAAATTTAGTTGGTCTTAACATTATGACTATAGATAGGTTCTACTATAATTAATTTCATTTTAAGTAAAATTGTTGCTAACTTAACCATCATTGGATAGTCCGATAGTAAAAAAGTAAAAGAGGATCTAATATGATTTTTCAAGTTCAAATCTCTTTGATAATAAAAGAATAAAAGGATGATCTAATATGGTTTTTTGAGTTTGAGTCCTCACACCTGCTAATAGGGATAGTTATTGACGCTTTTACCCATTCAGTAATTTTAGATTTCTAAAAAATTAGTTGAGGTATATGCAATCAGACACCCGACTATAAAAAATAAAATAAAAATAAATAAAAAAGATGTTGGCAACTTTAACTTTAGAAAAAGCAAGATTGAAATTAAGCGAGAGATTTTAGCAGATTTAGCTATTCAATGAAGTAACCCTTTGATATCCACGTGTCCTCTGGTCAAAGAAAACATGCTCATCGCTAGCTGTCACCTTCTTACGAATCTTTCACAGTAATATTTTACATATGAAAATATGAAAATAATTAATTAATTAATCATGTTTATTAAGACAAGTGAGAAATTCTTAATTAATACACTCATTATATTTAATTATTTAATGGGCACAAGTTAAAAGACTAATTAAATATAATTAATGAGATGATGATGATCATAATGAAACCTATAATTAATCATGTGTTAATGATTGATTATAACAATAATAATATAATAGACACTGAGAAAAAAAAAATCTACTGCATTCTCGGGTAGCTTGCAGCTAAAGATAAATTATTGGAGAGAAGCAAATAAGATGAAGTTATGGATTTGGCAAACTTGTTTTCCATTTGCGTTGAGGAAGAGAATTGCTGATGGGATTGGGTCCTGAATGTACTTCATGCAAGTATTTCCTCTTGACTTGATCGTCGTCACCTTCAACAACTGACTGAAATTAAAACAACAAAGATTAAACTAAACTGATGTATATACATACATATACGTTTGCCTGAAAGAAGAAGAGATGATTACCGGGTTTTCTTGTATTGATGAATATTTTCTCACTTTCTGAATCCCATAATCTAATAAAATCAACAAGTAATGAGAATTTAAGTACCACAATCATTCTGGATAAGCAAAAAAGAAACAAGAAAACAGGTGTTAGAGAGAGAGAGAGAGAGAGAGAGAGAGAGAGAGAGAGGACCTTCAAGTTTGGTGATGGTGGTGGGTGAAGATGAATGAGAGAATGAGATAGATACTAGTAATAGAATGAGGAGAAAACATGAAGGGAAGTTCATTATAACTTTGTTCAGGAAATTTAAGAAAGAGTAGCTATACAATATATCTTTAGTACTGGAGATGAACAGAAGAGCTAGGATTAATTCAAAGTGATTTGGGTTTTGATTGGGAAAAAAACAAAGAATATAGTACAATTTGATCAATAATAGAGAAGGTTATGGATAAGCACACCAGTTTATCATCAATTATTTATCATCTCATCTAAAACAAAGCCAATAAAATACCCATGTAAACTCTTTGTGATTTTAACCCAAATTATTGCAACCTAATTAATTAGATTCATGTGAAAAATGTAAGAAAATATTATCATTTTTTATATTGAAGGTTATAACCATCATTGGATGGTCAAGTGGTCAATTAAGGCTTTTGAATATATTACTCAAAAGGTTTTAAGTTTGATTAACCTCAAACTCTAATAAGGGTCACCACTAGAAGCTTACTCGATAGTTAACTTCAAGGTCTCAAAGATTAGTTGAGGTGTGTATAATGAGCTCGGACACTCCTAGTAAAAAAAAAAAAAAAAAATATGGAAGACTATTAATATAATGTTTAACTCTTATAACTTTAATATGAGTGGTGTTATTCAAACCTCAGCTAAACTGTTTGTAAGTTCCGATATTGATTTAAAAAAATTATCCACTTAATCATTTTATGGAGGAGAAATAACAAAATGGTCGAGCGAGAAATAACAAAATAAATAATAAGATTTCATTGAAAAAGAAATCATCATTATACTGTTACTCTTTTTTATTAATATTATTATTTGTTAAGAATTATTTATATAAATAGTATTTTTTTGGTAATTTTGTGTATATAATATATTTTTAAATTATATATATATAAACTAATTAGGGGGCTTATTTGGGTCATGCCATCCACCAAAAGTATTTTCCCGTCCTACATTGCTTGACATTATTTTTAGGATTGGGCCGCCCAATGGGTTTCTCTTTGAAGTTGCGGTTGTTTGTAATTGTAGACATGGTGAAGTTTTAATGTATGAAACACAAAAAGTGATCTTGAGCTCACAAACATTTTTTAGCACAGTAGATCATATACCCCCTCTTCTTCGTGGCATAATATGTTAGGATCCCAAATCTACTAATTACTAATTATGGAACTAGCTAATTCCAAATATCGTCTTGACGGTTAAGAAAGTTTACTCATTTTATTGATTTTTTTTGTTCGAATCTTGTAATTATTTATCACATTTGTAACTTATTTTAAAACATTGAGTTTACAGGACATTCAATGAACTTTATAGATTATCAAAACACATATAAATTGATTTAGATATCTCGATTANCGTGTTTGGTCTTTAATTCTTGTGTTTATCGCGATTCGCCAAATATCGATGCTTTGTTATTAGAAAAACGATCAAGATTGTGATAACAAAGATGATCTGATAAGTGGACTCCCAGATGTAGTTCTTGCTCAGATATTATCTTCCATCAAAACTTGCTGCGTCCTTGCGTATCGGTGGAAGGATGTGTGGAGATGTGTACCTGATATTAACTTGCCATCCAGATCGGAGTGCTAGTGAATCGATGGCATTTTTTGCCACGGTGAACCATGTAGTCAGTCATCGCACCACGGCTCAAATTAGAAAATTCAAGCCCTCAGTTTATAGTGCTGGAGTGACTGAGTTGTATTGCATTTATTGCTGGATACAGCTCGTAATTTGGTGAAAGGTTCGCGAAATCGATCTTAATGTCATGGATGTTCGACTTTTCATGTTACCTCTGAACTTTTTACTTATAAAACACTAGCCTAAAAGCTGCAATCAGGATTGACTTTCTGTGTCCCCAGCTTGATCGAGTTTCCTTCTCTCAAAGTCCTCCATGTTAAAGGTAATTTAACTGAAGAAATGGCGGAGAGACTCTTTTCTTGCTGCCCGGTGCTTGAAGAGTTACTAATTGAAGGATACAAAGAAGGTCATGTAGCTGTGAATTTAAAAATTGTTGCTCCTGTTTTGAAGAAGCTAAATATATTTTTAGAATCTCATATTGGGGACCAGATTGTTATTGATGCCCCTGAATGTAAATATATCTGCCTTCTGTTCAATTTTAAACTTGTTAAGAGCCTAATGTCACGCACTTAACTTCTTTGCTAAGTTCGTGCGGCCTTAACTCGGCGGAAATGAGTTAAACAGTCTAACGCTCACACAAGTTTACAAGCTCAAAGTATAAAATTGAGAGAGAAGTTTAGAGAAAATATAAACTCTGTATTGAAAGGATTCAAGTTATGAAATTTACAAAGGAGGGGTGGCCTATTTATAGGCTAAATCTCCTCAAAGAAATGATTACATACATCGAATACTTAGTCCTTAAGTAAACTTAATCCTTAAGTAAACATTAAGTGGCACCCTTAGGTGGCAACCTTAGGTGGATGGATAAGCATTATCCTTTAAGTTTCTTTGCCACTAAGTTTACTTAACTACGAAGTATACTTAGCCACTAAGNATGAATATAAACGGCTGAAGAAAACCACGCAATGGTCAAGAGAGAGAAAGTAGTAAAGATCCTTTTTTAGTATTTAATTGAAATGTGCTTTTCATTGTATATAGAAAGTAGTAATACAAAATTTATATATAAAACAAAAATGTTGACAGAATTAGAATTTCTAAACTTTGTTAATGTCTATCTTTTACGCCATATCAGTTCACATTTTATCGGTTTATACATTGAATTATATAAGAGTAGTGATAAACAATTTTAGATGATATACCAAAATAATTTTCAATAAAGATTTACTCACAATTCAATCTTACAAACTTTCTCTCACAACTCTAATGTGACAATTCATAATTGATCAGTTTACAATTGGGTATATGAGACCTATTATTGGGCAAGCAGAACCTATTGCGAGTTGTCACGTCGACGTTATAAGAAAAAGTTTGTGTTATTGGATTGTAAGTGTACTATTGTGTAATAATTTTTGTGTCAAATAAAGTTTTATCTTATACCTATTAATATCAAAAGATGTAAGATGACATAGAAGTGAGACGTCTCTCTCTTGGTTTGCGACTTTTTCCCACCCAAGGTTTGCCTTAATGGTCTTTTCCTACTCAAAAAGTTTTAAAATACCACTTTCTTATCTAAAGTTTATATTCCGTTAACCCAAAATATATTTCACTTTCTCAGCCGGTGTTCGATAAGTTACTAAAAGTCAGGGTAAGAGGGGTTTTGTATAATAGAGGTCAGTAGATCGAATGGTGGTGAACTGGTGATTAATTAAATATTCGCCTCAGAAATCAACTAAGAACATAAAACTCTAGTTTTGCGATGACTGATAAATAACGAGAAATTATGTGTTGCAACGAGAAGAGTTTTATAGAGAAGAGATCGGGGGTTCAAATGGCGATGATGGAGAAAATTTTTGCAGCTAGAATCGGTTTTAAATAGTAACGGAATATTAACTTTGGATGTGAAAGCCGTATTTTGAAATTTTTTGGGTGAGAAAGTTCATTAAGGCGAGCCTTGGGTAGGAAAAAGCCGTTTACTCGCCTTAAGAAGGCCTTGATGCTACGTATGTGACATCCAACCATTATATCAAATCATGTTTTATCTTATTTACACTTGTCCTCAAAACATTTTAATAAGGCCCACACCATCGCTTTCTATTGTGCATATTCACTCCCTATTTTGTATTCTTATACGTGTAATGGTTATTGTAGCTTGTACGTTTGGGACCTCATGTATAAAAGCAGAGTACAAAAATATTGAAACGTGTCAATAGTTGGATTTTACGATATATGGGTGTAAATACCCTAGACCTAGACCCAAAGCTAGGCATTTGAGATCGAGTCCAAAAACCTGATCAATGATCAATTTTAGTAGGCCCAGTTTCAAAACTGGACCAGGCCTAAGGAAGAGGGCTCGATCCTTCCATTGGGCCCTCCTCCAAGGCCCCGGCCCAAACCCTTTTGGTTTATTTTTTTAGTCTGTGAACAATTACATAAAACCTCCTATAAATTTTAAAATACATAAAAATTGTAGGAGTTAAAATAAAATTTTACAAAATTAAAAAAATTTGCATTTAAAATTTTACAGAAATTTGCATTTTAAAATAGACAGAGGATTAAAACTGTATTTTGTCCTGCATATACCCCTATTAGTAGAAGTACAAGTAGAAGAGATATGCTAAAACTTTATAACAAAATAAATAATAAACTTAAAAATGAATTTCAAAATTTTAGGAATATATCTATTGCATTTACATCCGACATATGGGCTTGTAGATCAAAAACAAATTTTTTAACTGTCACAATACATTTCTCATATCATAGTTGGGGTTTACAACAAAAATTGATAGGTTTTAAACCATTATATGAAAAACATAGTGCTGACACTATTTATTTTGGCAATTCTTGAAATTTTGCAAGAATATGTATTAACTGATAGAGTTGTAGCACTAACGCTTGATAATGCAGCTGCTAACACCGCGACAATCTCTTTATTTGAAAAGAGATTGAATTCGCGTGGTGAAGGCAATTTTTTTCACCAGAGATGTGCTTACCACATCATTAATTTGATTGTTAAAGCAAGTTTAGATGCTATACATTCGAAAATGGAAAGGGTGCGCGTGGCTATCAGATTTATCATCGGCGGTAGCAATAAAAGATGGCATGAGTACTTCAAATATTGTAGGCAAGAGGACCCATTGGTTCGACATTTAAAGTTATGTACAGACATATCTATCTATTGGAACTCCACCTACTTGATGTAGGAAAAACCTTTGCCAACCGCAATACAAATTACAGATTTAGTCAACTGGAAGAACCGTCTAGAGGAAGTTGTCAGCTATGATGATTAGACAGTTTGTGAACTTTTTTATTCATTTCTTAAAATTTTTTTATGATTCCACTAATACATTAAGTGGTATTTATTATCCGACTACTAATTTAGCGTTAGATATTTTACTTCAAATTTCTAAAACTTTTGCTAAATATAGATATAATGACGTTCTAATGGAAATTACTTTAAAGATGGAAGAAAAATACGAGAAATATTTGTTAGATATTCCATTTTTATATGGATTATGTCTTTTTGTAGATTCTAGGTTTAAATTACACGTAGTTAAATGTATAATTACTTAGATATGCTAGCATTTAGGAAATGATTATACGTCTTATTTGACTGACTTTAAGCAAAATTTGGAAAAAAAAATTTCTTTATATCAGAACATGTACAATGGAAGTAGAAGTGGAACATCCAGGAGAGACGATCGACCTCTATCAAGGATCGAGCATGTGGACGTATATGGAACATGGCGAAAGTAGCAGCTCCAGCTCGTACATACATGGACCAAATGAGCTAAATCACTACCTACAAATGGACATGTACTACATGACGAAGAAGGAGAAACGTGAGATTGATGTCCTTCAATGGTGGAACCAACATCAAAGTCGATTCCCTATTGTAGCCAAAATGGCACGTGACATTTTATCTATACCAGTTTCTACAATTGCATCTAAGTCAGCATTTTCAACGAGTGGCCGGATTGTTGAAGACAGAAGATGCTCTTTAACCGAAGAGATGATTGAAGTGATAACTTGTTTACGGGATTGGACTCATGCTGAGAGAAGACTGCAGTAGCACCCTAAAGATCCTGAACTACTCGATATAATGACATTTATATCGAGTAGTTCAGGATCTTTAGGGTGCTATTTTGCTAAATATAGATATAATGACGTTCTAATGGAAATTACTTTAAAGATGGAAGAAAAATACGAGAAATATTTGTTAGATATTCCATTTTTATATGGATTAAGCCTTATTGTAGATCCTAGGTTTAAATGACACGTAGTTAAATGTATAATTACTAAGATATGCCAGCATTTAGGAAATGATTATACGTCTTATTTGACTGACTTTAAGCAAAATTTGGAAAAAAAAATTTCTTTATATCAGAACATGTACAATGGAAGTAGAAGTGGAACATCCAGGAGAGACGATCGACCTCTATCAAGGATCGAGCATGTGGACGTATATGGAACATGGCGAAAGTAGCAGCTCCAGCTCGTACATACATGGACCAAATGAGCTAAATCACTACCTACAAATGGACATGTACTACATGACGAAGAAGGAGAAACGTGAGATTGATGTCCTTCAATGGTGGAACCAACATCAAAGTCGATTCCCTATTGTAGCCAAAATGGCACGTGACATTTTATCTATACCAGTTTCTACAATTGCATCTAAGTCAGCATTTTCAACGAGTGGCCGGATTGTTGAAGACAGAAGATGCTCTTTAACCGAAGAGATGATTGAAGTGATAACTTGTTTACGGGATTGGACTCATGCTGAGAGAAGACTGCAGTAGCACCCTAAAGATCCTGAACTACTCGAACTCTTTTAGTGATGGCAATGGGCCGGGCCGGGATCAGGTACCCCTTGGCCCAGGCCCAAGCCCGACCTCATAACAAAGGCCCAAGCCCGGCTCGGGTCCATCATGGGTATGACAAGTAAAGCCCAAGCCTGGCCCAACGGGCTTTTTGTAACCTTAGGCTTGGCCCAAGCCCGCCCATTTTTATAATGTGACTTTTTAAATATTAATAAATTTCAATTTTTTTTTAAATTTTTAATACTAGAAACAATTTTTAAATATTAATTTATTTTTGAACACTCACCAAATATATAAATAACTTTCCACAAAGCTTATCCATCCATCCATGTAGGGTTTTAGAAAAATGAGTATATATATGTAGGATAATCTTGTAATTAAATATATAGTATAAGGGTAATTTAGTATAATTAATACTAAAATTGTCGGGCCGGGTCGGGCCTGAAGACATACCCAAGCCCAACCCGTACCTGAGGTCGGGCCTTAAAATCAGGCCCAGGCCCAAGCCCAAACCCGCAAACATCGGGTAAAGCCCGACCTTTTCGGGCCGGGCCGGGTCGGGTGCCCGAAAATATCGGGCCCATTGCCATCTCTAAACTCTTTATAAGGAACAAAGATTTTAATGATTTAAATATTGTTGACGATGAAAATAAATAATTTAATAAAAAAATTATTTAATTATTTAATTGTTTATTTGTGAAGCGTGAATGTGTGATTGTGTGACTATTACATTTATGTTAAAATTAACCATTAATTTATTATTTTTTTAAATTAATTAAACTTTAAAAACTTACTAATCTACCCTTAAAAATTACAAAAACCCCCTACAGAATTTCATTTCGCCCCTAAAATATATATATATAAAAAAAGACAGGGCGAAAAATGAAATCTTGTTGGCCCATAGGACCGGCCTTAGGGACTAGTCTGGGTTTTGAAATTGCTCATGGGCTTGGGATCAATCCTAGGCCCATGAGTGACTAGTCCCAAATGGGACCGGTCCTTGACGAGCTCTACCCAGATCGGGTTTGCCTGGGTCAATTTTAAGAATGCAAGGCCTAGTTAAAATGTTAAGAGATGTTTTTCAAATTTTACTAGATGGACGAGGGATGGGGTAATTTTCTAAGGGTCTGCTTGGGAGTTTCAGGATAGCGGTTATGAGAGTGAACCATCGTAGCGGTTTTGAGGGTAAACCACCGTAGCGGTTTTGAGGGTAAACCACCGTAGCGGTTTTAAGGGGTTTTTAGTAGCGGTTTTTAAAACACCCAACCTGTGCTTGGGAGTTTATTTTCCAGCGGTTTTGACAGTTTTTTAAAATGATAAATTTACATATATATCCATAAAGTTAAAACACTCTCTTTTGCTTAATTAACTTTGATAAATACAAATAATGCCTACATTTTGGCTCAACTTTAAAACATTTGCTTAATTCAATTTTCACACAACAGCTTTTATTAACTTTATAATTAATTCAATTCCTACATCAAAAGTAAAACATGTGAGCCATAAGTAATATATTTAGCTATGATATAATTTTCGAAAGAATTATAAATTCATTCTTTTGTGCAGTAGTTAACATATATCTCTCTTTGGATCCTTTTTGCTTGTCTACCCTTTTGCCGTGTATAAAAACATGAAAAGAGAAAGCCTATCTTCCTTGCTGAAAGTGAGGAGAGGCAAGAGAATTGTGTGCTAGAGAGAAGTGAACAGCAATGACAGATTTGAGAGATTTGTGTGCTAGAGAGAATCTACAGCAGCGACAGATTTGTAAAAGGGAGTGGAAAGGGGTTTTTTGGGGGATAAAAGTTTTAAACCAGTCAAAACACCCAAATTTGGGGTGTTTTATAAACCCCTAAAAAATACACTACACTGGTTTTGGGGGGTTTTTAAACCCCTCAAAACCAGCCTATTAAAAATCTGGCAAGTAGAGGTTTTTAAATACCTCAAAACCAGTCTAATTAAAAACCCCCCAAAACCAGTGAAAAAAAAACTCCCAAGCAGACCCTAAAGGGTTTATAGTAATTTACTTAATAAGAGGCTGTTGGATTGGATGTACTTTATTTTGTTTTATAAGTTAGGCCGAACGACATGCACCCACCTATAGTTTGCCATAAAGACAGTTGGTACCCAAAAGGTTTACAAATGACAAACAGCTACTTCCCGTCAACGTCTGTTAGTGAATTCCGTCTGAAGAAGGACAGTGTGGTAATTTTGCATTCAGCCAAAAAAAAAAAAAAAAGGCCACTTTCCTCTGTTTTCTTCAAATTTTTCTTTACTGCTGTGCGCCTCCAAATTCATCTCCCACTGCTGTGCCAACTTCAACACCTGCCACCATTAGTCCACCACCATCATCACAACCATCTTCTCTACGTCCTATAACCTCCTCACCTTCTGAGCTCAATGCAAATCAACGTGACCTCTCCACACCTTGTACTCCATCACCTCCCGCATAACCACCTGTCTTACCACCACCTCCTCAAAATACATCTCCACCCCCATTGACATCTACACCTTCTCCCCCTCCTCCTCAACAATCCATTTCACCTACATCACCACCACCGTCTCCACCTATGTCTAATCCACCAACCAGTTCATCTTGACCACTATCACCACCACTAATAGCATCCAATCCACCAACGAGTTCATCACCCCTACCACTGCTAGTATCTAATCCACCAAGGAGTTCACCTTCACCACCACCAGTATTTACTCCACCAATGAATTCCCCTCCACCACCACCAGTGGCCAATCCACCAACAAGTCCTCCTTCACCTTCAAATTCATCTCCATCACCACCATCTGATCAACCAAAAGCTTCACCTCCACCACAAACATCATCTACTCCACCAAATAGTTCCTACTTGATGATAAATATGTTTTACCCAAGTAGTTAACATTTCACAAGAAATTCTTTTACCAGTACAAGAAACCTCCCTTTTCTTGAATTTATAAAAATATAAATAAAAACACGATCAAAACTCCAGATTTTAATAAAGATAGACAGTAATACACAGGGCTAGAAACAAATAATATAAATGTCCTAGTAATTGTTATCCTGCATAGTGTCTGCCTGCTACTGCTCCCATAACAAGCTTCTTGATACAGTGCTGATGGACGGGTTCAACGATTCCAACAAAAGAGGGGAGAAGGGAGAAGCGGCTGGCCAAAGAAATAAGAAAAAGAGGGGAGAAGGAAGGGAAGAGAAAAAGAAGAAATAGGAGAAGTGGCTGGCTAGATCTGCAAAAGAGAACAAAAAAATTGAAGAGGAAGAGAAGAAGAAAGAAAAAAGAAGAGAGAAGAGGATGTAAAATTCTGCTGCTTTCTTTGGAAGGGGCACAATAGAAAAAAAAAGAAGAAAGAAGAAAAGATAGGAAAGTTGCAAAATTACCACACTGTCCTTCTTCAAACGAAACTCACCAACAGATGTTGACGGGAAGTAGCTGTTTGTAATTTGCAAACCTTTTGGGTACCAACCTCTTTTTATAACAAATTGTGCGTGGGTGCATGTCGTGTGGCCTATAAGTTATATACCCGAGCTCGGGTCTGGCCTACCAAAACCTTGGCCCAATTTTCCAGTGTCGGACCGTTTAAATTTTTTGCCCAGGCCGGGTCGGTTTTTCTTTACATCCTAGTTGGAGTGTCCAGTTATCCACATCAATTTGACGTAATAGCCTAAATCAAAGGCACGAATATGTAAAATTAACATCCGTGTTAATTAACAGGAACCTACAATCCATGCATTGAACAAGATATAGAGGCTGTCTTAATCTGAGTTTTTATCTTATCAATGAATCATTAACATCCACATAACTATAAAACTGAAAGTAAAATTAGATCAATAAGAGATCCTGATTCAAACTATAGATGTTTTGTACTAGTAAGTTAATCCACAATATTAGTGTTCTTAGTTCTATCGTGAAGAACTATTAACTGCACAATAACTCAAGGACTATGTACACAGTTTTATTAGGCCATCCAACAATCTAAGACAGCAGAACCCAGAAGAGGTATGCAAAATGCAGATCAGTCACCAAGGAGCTGCAGCCAGACTTTCAAAATCAAGCTGAGCATTCTGAATATCCTGGTTACAAACATCCAAATCTGATTTCAGTTCAGTAATCTTCGAATCATTTTCTAGCATAAGTAACATAATCTTTCTCTTCTTTTCTTCTAATAACTTCATTCCTTCAACAACTTCAGCAAACTCTGCATTGATTTTCATTTGCTCATGAGTGTGTTCTAAGATCTGATGTTCAAATTCTTTCGAAACCTCTTGAAGCTGTTCTTGTCTATCTTTCATTAACTGCAGCTCAGTCAGACGATTCCGTATGGGCTGAACGTCAAAGCCATGCAATTCTATGTCTTGAAGAGTTTCAGAAATGCTATCAAAGATGCTCTTTGGGTCATTGACTTGTAAATCAGATGTCCGCTTTACCACTTTGGCAAAAGTTATCATGTAACCAAATGCTAATCCATCGAGAAACATCTCTTTGCATTGTTTTAAAGGATGGAAGTGAGGCTTCTGTGGCATTGTTTCCAATACTTCTACAGACTCAGAAAAAGTTTTCCGCATTGATGAAGGATCCATACCAGGGAAGCACTGATTCTCATCTCTTACTCTGTCACCGGCTGAGTCGTTTGCGGTAGATTCCTTTACAATTTGAGTTAGTTTTCCTTTAGCCTTATTCCTCTGGTTCTGGTTGATAGTCCTACCACAGAGAAACCCTGGACAAGAAAAACCAAAACCAATTTATCAAGCCAACTATAACAAGTGGGACTAGATTAAAACTCACATCAGCTTACTTGAGTCTATCATTATTTTTCGATTGCATAACTCATCAAACCACATTGATATAGGTTTAGCAGCAGTATCCATGTCGCCCGGTAACTGTACAATGGCCATCTCGGCTTCTCTCGTACTGCAACCTGTATCAGAAATGTTAGCTGCTTTTTCTGCTGATGCATCTTTAGAACCTGAAAAATCCATGAAAGGAGTTAAATCCAAAACGAGCAAAATCCAAACAAAAGAATAAATACACCATATGCTAAACAAAAGGATAAGAAACCAAGGCCCAACTATTTTATTTCAATATGTCTCCCAGCTCAAAGAAAATGAAATGCTTGGCTTTGATTATGATTAGCAATTTAGCACAATATCTAGGATGTGCAACATCAGAACTTATCTCATCTTTCCTTTCATGGTAATCATTCTCAGGATATGTCAAGCCTCCCACAAACATTGATTTTTATGAGAAAGGAGACGGTATTTCATTTCACTAATTACAAAAGTTTTTATACCACATATGCGGTTAATTGTGTAAATGTTGCACAATAGCTGAGGAAACATGTAAACAAACTAGTGGACTGCTGTAGCTGATATTCAAATATGTTTCACAAAAGATGCAACAAACATGATCAACTAGTAATTTAAGAACACCTAGTGTCTAAGTCTGACATTACAAAAAAGAAGAAAAGTAGAAGATCAACCATTAACATTTTTCTTCCGTAGTGTTTTTTCTACGGCATATGCTTGTCAAGTTCATTGCTGAATGCTGGTGCAACTTTTAGATATGGCAGTTTTTTTCCCCCAATGATAATGCACCATGATTTCGTAGCTATTTTAGTCTGCTTTATGGTTTATTCAAGATCCGCTTTGAAGTAGAATAAGCTTCATCACACTTCTCATCTAAAAAATCACAATACTTCTTAATGTGTAAGAAAAGAGTAATACTACACCAACAACCCTCTCTCACAACCCTGACGTGAGATCGCAATTAATTAGTGAGACCCATGCGAGACCCATGTGAGACCCGTTATGAACTGACCAATTGCAAGCTATCACGTTAGGGTTATGAGAGAAAGTTTGTGAGAGAAGATTGTTGGTGTAATATTATTTGTAAGAAAATGTAAATCTGAAGACATAACTGTAGCATCAAGTTATCGCATACCATTCACTTGAGTTTTTTTACCTTTAGATTCTGCTGTATTTGTTGGTGATTCAACATCAATAATCACAGGATACTTTAAAACCATATTATCAGCATCACCTTCAGCTCCATCATTCTTTGTACCTTCAAAATCTCCTATGTTTTTAGCCGACTCAGCATCAATTGCATGATCCTTGAAAGCAAATTTTTTAACAGAACTTCCAGCTCCATCATGCTTTCTAACTTTAGATTCTTCCATGTTTTCTGTTGATAATCCATCATCAATCTCGTGATACTTTAATAACAATTTATCAACATCTTCTCCTACTCCATCATGCTTTGTACGTTTAGACTCTCCAGTGCTTATAGGTGATTCAGCATCAGTACTATCATAGTCCTTCAAAACAAGTACATCAACAGTATCACTGGATTCATCACACTTTTTACCTGCAAGGCATAATGCATATTTATAGAAGAATAAAAAGAATTTATAAACCTGAAGACAAATTTGTAGCTCCAAGTACACCACTAGAGTTTGTGTACCTTTAGCCGATGATTTTTGTCGCTCTCCTCTCTTTCTTTTCAAACAGCCAGCTCGACCTTTCTTCTTTGCTATCTGGTTCAAAAGCAAGATTAAACATCATGCATAAGACAGAGTTAAGGTCAAACGAAATTTCAGGAGAACAAAATTTCACATTGATCTTTGCTGATATTCTTGTAAAAGTAAAGCAATATTTGCACTTACCAGAATATCAGTTTCTTCAGGATTAGCAGTGCCACTGCAGGGTGACTGTTCTTCATACTGCATGCCATCAAAGACATCCAGAAACAATATGATTAGATCGTCATAAAGGGGTGCTATTTTGTTTATTCTATTTCAGGGATTTATTGTTATAGATATTAAACATATTCGAATCAATGAACACAGACACTAGTTGAGTTGAGACAGCTGAATCTATTTCGGAAAATAATACACCTAAAACGGAATGGAATTTGCAGGGGATGAAGGAAAAATCAAATCTAACAAATACAAAGAAAAATGAAAACCCTAATTTTTAGTCAACCTCATTGTTTTATTCACACTCATAAAATGTGTATGGCACATGATGGAGAATTTCTACTTCCATATGAAACTAAATAACTACAATGAAGAACAATAAAATAGAGAACGCTTAAGAAGAAAACAGAGAGAAACCAACTTCATTTATAGACTTCACGCCTAAAAAGTTATCAGCTTTAAGAATTTTCCTTTCATTCCTTGCATAAAATCTGAAAAAGATGACACCTTTGACTCAAAACTCAAACAAATTAATCACCATATATACTCAGAAAGCAACTTCATTTATAAACTTCACCAACCAAAAGTCATCGGCTTTACTATTTTTAATTACATTCTCTGAATAAGATTTAAAAAATATGGCACCTTTGACTCAGAACTCAAAACAAATCATCCACCATACTCATAAAAACAAAAACTTTACGTAACCAACTTATATGAAGCCCAACAAAAACAAACTTAAAGAACTTGAATACCTTCCGACGGCGCAGAACCCGACTGCTGATCTTGGCCACCTGCTTTTGGGGTCGGATCCATTTGCCTCCTTCCCAATCCCAGTGAGGCCTCAACTCATGACGCTTGAAATGAAGCAACTGAGATGGGTTCTCAAAGTACACAGAGTAAATGTTTGACTCCTGGTTTATTTCCACAACCACGCCAATCCACCACCCATCAAGAGACATGGCATCAACAAAATCATTGACTTGAAGGTCATGCTCATCGTTTGGAGGCAAAGGCCTCACAAGAGAGGAGTTAACGTACTCAGTTAATGCCTTTCCAGAGCCAACATCACGTAGCAAAGTTTGGTACTCTATATGAACATTTTTAGTCCTTTTGTTGGGAGGAGAAGGAGTCAATCGTGGTGGTGATGGTGGCTTCAATACTTTGGCCACGTACCAAACACCTTTGTACCCATCTGAATCACTTCTCACTTCAACTAAAGAGCCTTTTTTGATGAAGGATTTGTCATCACCGCCGGGCATTTTCAGTTTCATTTTTTGTCCTAACAATGTATAAAGAAAATATCAAAGGTTTCTTGAGCAACAAAACAGAGAGAGAGAGAGAGAGAACGAGGTGTTTTATGCTTTTGTTTTGTATCCTAAGTTAGAATGCAATAGAGATTAAAGCCAGTGGATAACGATTCGTTTTCCTTATGCAGTGATACATTGTGCACGGGTGTCAGAGTTTGTGTTAACTCACTGCAACAAATGAGGAATTCAATGGAGAGAATTGAACGGAGTTTTGTTTAGAAGAATATTAATGGTGAAGTTGGTTGAGTTTTAAAAGTCTGTTTAATTAAGGTTTGGAAGCACTTCTAGAAAAATTAAAATCAAATAAACTATCGCCATTCCCCTCCACTAATCAAATAATCTAACATACAATGAATGAGAAATCTAGACTTCTTGTCTGGACTTCTAGTTTCAGCCAATTCTAGCTGTGTATATCATACACTACTTTGGAATTGTATGCTACTAAATATTTATGTTATACATTCAATGTAGGGAATATAACGATCGTATTACATCATTTATAAATCTAGAATATCATGGTTGTATTATATCATCTATATCACTATTCAATTAATTTATATTAGCTGTGAAATTTTCATTCTCATTTATCTTTATATTAAATGTGATTGATAGTCACTAAATATAAAAACTGCTTGGTATGCAAACATTGACTCGGATACCACACCTATCATAGACTTTCTCATACCACAACCTAATGAATTAGTATTAGTATCACTTCTACTTTTTTTTCTCTCTCTCGTTTATCTTTATAGTTACTGTAGTTAACAATACTACACTTACAATCCAATTTCATCAATTTTCTCTCACAATTTTAATGTAACAGTTTACAATTGATCAGCTCGTAAATGAGTCTCATTTACTTAATTGCGAGTTATTACATCGAGATTGTGAGAGAAAATTTATAAGATTGTGTTCTGAGCCAATATTTATTGTAATAATTAATGTTAAAAGGTTTGAATTTTGTTAAGAAGATGAAAGCATCTGGAGTGGGCCTTAATCAGGCGTTGCTCTTATACCCAAACCCAAATTCACTTTTTTGTTTTTTTTTTTAAAAGAATGCAAGGCTCAGTTAAAATGTTTTAGAGATGTTTTTCAAATTTTACTGGATGTACGGGGGATAGGGTAATTTTCTAGAGGGTTTTTCGTTATTTATTTTATAAGAGCCTGTTGGATTGGATGTACTTTATTTTGTTTTATAAGTGTCTCGATGTAGTTTCTAAGGGGCAATCATAATTTTTTAGGAGGTTGTTTATATTGTTTGTAATTTTTTAAAGAATAATATTATGTTTATAATCTTCTTTTACAACCCTAACGTGACAGTTGAGTTGACAACTATCACGTCAACTCTCATCACCCCCAAGACATTAAATGATTTTGATTAAACACGAACGATCGTTCCTTCATAAGGAAAAACTGTTTCTTATGAATAAACTATTGTTTGTCTTTAAGGAACGTCTATTCCTATTTAGTCAAAGTCGTCAATTGACGTAGTAGTGCCAATTGTACTGTCACGTTAGGATTGTAAGAGAAAATTGTGAAATTAGATTATAAACGTAATATTTTTAGCTCCGTTTGGTTCATTATTCTGATAGTTTTTAGAATAATCTTTTGAAAAAAATTAAATTGGGCGGGTATTACGATATAAGATTTGGAAATTAACAAAAATATCCCCTATGTTTGTTTATTTACTAAACACTCCTATAATAAAATATTAAAAGTTAACAAAAACACTCCTAACCTACCCATTAAATACGGACAGCCGGCCACCACCGCCGGAGGGTGGCCGAAGTGTTTTTGCAATTTCAAAAAAAAAATATTTGGGGGTGTTTGGTTAAATTAACAAATTTAAGAGGTTTAAAAAAAATTCAAAAATATAGAATAATATTTTGGGAATAATGACATTTTAGGCTCCGTTTGGTTCACTTTTGGGAATACGACTATAAGTATTCCCAATAAAGTTAAACAGTAAAATTGCAAAAACTCACA
This sequence comes from Pistacia vera, assembly GCF_008641045.1. Lineage (NCBI taxonomy): Eukaryota > Viridiplantae > Streptophyta > Magnoliopsida > Sapindales > Anacardiaceae > Pistacia > Pistacia vera. Next base: position 114,486 of record NW_022196283.1, on the reverse strand, counting down.
ATATTATTCAATATTATTCAACTTTTTTTAAACCCCCTAAATTTGTTAATTTAATTAAAAACCCCTGAATATTTTTTTAAAAATTATAAAAAAACCCCAGCAACTTATATTTACCAGATTCCGACCACCACCGCCGGAAAATGGTCGGAATATAGTATAATGGCGTAATACCGGCTGAATCTGGCCAGTAGTGCGCCAATCTAGCCTTTTTCGGTCAGATCCACGATGGATCTGGTCGGAAAAGGCTAGATCTAAGGCCAAAGATCTAGCCGTCAATAGCCAGATCTTTGAACATAGCCAGTCGTCAACGACGGCAAACACATGGTCGTCGTTGACCATCAACGACGGTTGTGTGTTTGGCTGTCGTTGACGAGCAAATGCGGCCAGATCTGGCCGTCAATGGCCAGATCTAGCCGCAGATCTGACCTTTTTCGGCCAGATCCACGGTGGATCTGGCCAGAAAAGGACATATCGGAGCACGACCGGCTATATCGAGCCGGTCATACGTCGATACGGCAGCTCCGGCCACTTTCCAGTGGTAGTGGTCGGCTATCCTTATTTATGAGTGGATTGGGGGTGTTTTGTTAATTTTGAATATTATAGTTGGGGCTGTTTAGTAAATAAATAAATATATGGGGTATTTATGTTAATTTTTAAAATTCTACATCATAATACCCACCCAATTTAACTTTTTTTTTAAAAAATTATTCTAAAAACTATCCAATAATGAACCAAATAGAGTCTTATTGTTTTACTTTTTTGGGAATACTAATAATAGTATTCCTAAAAGCAAACAATCGGAGCCTTTGGCTTCGTTTGGTTCAAAATTTGGGGGTTTTGGGAAAAGTTTTTTGAAAAAAGTTAAAAAAAAGTTGAATTTGGCGGGTATTACGATGTAGAATTTATAAATTAATAAAATACCCTTTATGTTTGTTTTTTTACAAAATACCCCCTATAATAAAACATTAAAAGTTAACAAAAATACCCCTAACCCACCCATTAAATACGGACAGTCGGCCACCACCGTCGGAGGGTGGCCGAAGTGTTTTTGAAATTCTAAAAAAAAAATATTTAGGGGTATTTAATTAAATTAACAAATTTAGAGGGTTTAAAAAAAATTAAATAATATTGAAAATAGTATTCCCAAAAATGAGAGATTTTAGGGCTTCGTTTGGTTGGATTTTGGGAATACTACTTTTAGTATTCCCAAAAAAGTTAAACAGTAAAATACCCAAAAACTCATAATATTATTCAACTTTATTCAACTTTTTTTAAACCCCCTAAATTTGTTAATTTAATTAAATATCCCTAAATATTTTTAATGTTTTTGTTACAGCGACTCCGGCCACCCTCCGGCAGTGCTGGTCGGCTGTCCGTATTTGAGGGTGGGTTGGAGGTGTTTTTGTTAACTTTTAATGTTTTATTATAGGGGGTGTTTTGTAAAAAAACAAACATAGGGGGTATTTTATTAATTTGTAAATCTTACATCGTAATACCCGCCCAATTCAACTTTTTTTTAACTTTTTTCTAAAAACTTTTCCCAAAAACCCAAAATTTTGAACCAAACGAAGCCTAGGTATTTTACTGTTTAACTTTTTTGGGAATACCAAAAGTAGTATTCTCAATCTTGAACCAAACGAAGCCTTTGTTTTTTAAAACTTCTTCAATACCCAAGCTCGGGGCTGGCCCACAAAAACCTTGGCCCAATTTTCCTGAGCCGGACCGTCTATATATTTTGCCCAGGCTGGGTCGGTTTTCTTTACATCCTAGTTGGAGTGTCCAGTTTTCCACATCAAAGCCAAATCACGGACGAATATGTAATTCCACCTCATTGAGTTATATTGTTCATGGAGCCTATTTGCAACATGGGTAGTCACTGGGTGAGCCCAGTTACTCAGTAAAGCCAGCCCACTTTAAGAAGGCTATTTTTGCATTCTTTTATCGGACCCAACTTTAGCATCAAACAACTTGAGCATCAAAAATAAAATGAAAACGATGCCATTCAAGTGGGGCTGTTGAGAGTGATTTAAAAAAAGGTTGGATAAATTTGTAAGTTTGGTTTTTGTTGAGAGTGATTGCCGAATGTTTTATCGGTAAATTTGTCAAAGAAAAGTGTTGGAATGGTGGTGTTGCTGAGTGGTTTTGTTCCCCGTTGATTTGAGATTTGTTAGGCCCTAGGTATTTAAGAATTGTTTTAGGTGTTTGGATAGTTGATGCTGGGTGTAAAAGTGAGAATTTTCCCTAGAAAATTATGATGGATGAGTACTCGAGATCTTTGGCTAGATCTGACCTTTTTTAGCTAGATCCACGGTGGATCTGGTCGAAAAAGGCTAGATCGGTACACTACTGGCCAGATCCAGTCGGTAGTGCTCTATTACAGTAAATTTTGGCCACCTTCCGGGGTGGTAACTAGAATCTCACAAATGTGGGTGAGTGGGAGTGTTTTTGTCAATTTATAAACTTTTTTATTGGGAGTGTTTAGTTCAATTAACAAACCTAAGAGATTTAAAAATAATTGAATAAAACATAATTGGATTTTGAAAATAGAGAAACAAATATATATTGTGAATAGGATATGAATAGGATAGGGGAAAAAAAGTAAAACAAAACGTGTCCATGTATTTTTTGAGAAAAAATTAATATTTGGCAAATGTGTATAAAAGAAGAGGTCGAAACATTTTAAATAATGCTTAAAGTCTATATTTAATATTATTTGGGTAGTCAGTGATGATTTACTCTTAAGGTCTCAATTAAAGAAATTAAAAAAAAAAAAAAAAACATTTTAAAAGTTAAAAATGTGGTCAAAATATGTTTCATATTATAAGATATTGTCATATTAATTATTTACATATGAGTACAAAAGATGTGAGAGATGTGTTATAAATTAAATGACGAGTGTTTCTATCGTGAAGTCCAAAGTTCTCAATAATGCTTAATTTGTGACCTCCAATTCCAACCCTTTGAAATTCTTCTATTTTTTCAGGGGTTGTTAACAAATAAAAACCCCTTTAGGTATAATCAAATAAAAGAATCCCCTCTTAGTTGTAATAATAACAAAAGTTCACTACGTCGTTACACTTTTAGTGTTAAAATATGCGATAACGGGATAATTTCGTAAATATTTATTAACTTATTATATTATAAATTTTTTTTTTTTTGTGACCGGGAGTGTATAAGCCAGTTTATAGACACTTTGATTAATCATTCGAGACTCTAAAGTTAACGACTAAGTAAACCCTCGTATTAGTAATCAAGGGGAATTAAACTTAGAATTTCTTGAGTAATATACCCAAGAATCTCTATTGTCCCACTCGGCCACCCAGTGGTGGTTTGTGTTATAAATTCTAATGACTCGGTAACACTAGGGGTGTTTATGTTAATTTTTGAAATTTCAAGGATACTTTATTATTTGATTAACCCATGCGGGTCAAGAAAACCCCTTATTTTTTAGCAGAACAATTCGAGAATTATACTAATATTTTTTTCTCACTTAACATCTAAACGCCGACACAATTGCTTGTTAATTTATTCTCTTCAAATTAATTTCAAGTTAATCTACAATAACAACCAAGAATATATGCCTTTTAATTATGGGACATAGGCCACCTTTTATTAAAGTTTAATGATGATTGATTTGATGGCCAAAATTTCTGCTCCAATAATACAATAGAACTAAAATTATGAAAGGAGAATATATTGGTTAATTAAATTAAATTAAAATGAGAAATAAAGTTTATATTATAAGATACATATGTCACCATACTTCCCAACAAGGCATGACCATTGACAGATTATATTTTTAAAAAAAAATGGTGGTTATGATAATGAAAAGCCAACCTATTTTTTCAGCTAATTCAAGATTAAATTAATTAAAGTATGATTGTAATGTAACACCAAACTTATTATAGAGAGAGAGAGGGACAGAGATATATATATAATACTAGAGACAAATTAGCTGGGTGTGGATCCCATTCATTTTACTCAAAATTAGGGTTTATATAATTATTTGACCTGGTCAAGTTTGATTCTCCAAGTGTATCTCAATTGTTAGAGATATAAAAAGTCTATATATTAAACTTGATATGGCTACATTCATGATATGAATAAGAAGAATTTAATTTATATATATATATATATATATAAATTATGAACTATATGTAGAATGACTCTATAGTAAAATTAAAAGGGGGTTTAATTTAAAATTAATAAAATAAAAAGATTAATTAATCAATTAAAGTGAAGTTGCATGTTGCGTGCAGATTAACGTTTTAATTTGATAGAAAAGATTGAAGCATTTTATATGCTTTTTAATTTAGTGATTAGATGGAAAGTTGATGATGAGAATTTAGATTAGAAAGAAAGTGAAAGTTAAAGTTAAAATGGGTTGGAAAGAAAATAATTGAATCATTCAATTTCTTAAGAAAGCCTTACATTAACTTTAGAGTAAACCACATATTCCCACTCGAGGTTTAGCGAAATCTCAAATCGATACTCCTGATTGCATTTATTCTAGATTTTTACCCTTAAACTAATATCGTTAGTGACTATTGAAGGTGGTGGAAAATGGTGAATGTCTGCAAGTGAAGGTATAAGTTTTGTAGAGGAGGTTCTAGAGAGTCCAACAGTAGTTTTGGAAGTGATTTTGAATTTCAAAATCTACTGAAAAAAGCAAAAAATCATCAACTTGAACGCTGTTAACTTGATCCATTTTTTGTTAACATGAGCCTTTCTTTGGTCAAAGAAAGTAACGTGCTAAAGTGCATCGCGTTATAATAAAAAGTTAAAAATCTTAAAATAAAAGAAATCACGTTACTTTAAGGGTGAAAATATAAAATAAATATAATTAGAAGTATCAACTTGAGATTTCGTTCAACCTCGGGTGGGAGTATGTCGTTTGCTCTTAACTTAAATCATAACCAATAAATATAGCTTTAAACCACCCAATTACACCAAGTAATTACTGCTTAATTGCATTATTAATGGGCCATGCATAATCATTGAGTTGTAAAGGTCATTACTCATTCGTGGCTCTGATTTAGATGCCTCCACCCAAGACCCAACCATCACCACTTAATTATTATTTGATATCCAAGATGATTTACTGTAATATAATATAAATATAGCAATTTAATTACAAGCTACATTTCTTATTCTTTTGGCGATTGATTAAATGAGAATCCAACCATTATTGGGTGGTCGAAAAAATGAAAAGGAGAAAAAAAGTTTTATGAGTTTCTGAGTTTAAGTTCTTTAAGACACTAACAGGGGTGATCATTAAGGCCCTTATTTGATTGACAATTTCAAAATTTTAAAGAATTAATTGAGATGCGCACAAATTACTTACTACTAAAGCAGAGTTTTACTACTAAAGCAGAGTTTAATATAATTAATTTTCTTGTTTTTGTTATTAAATAGTAGTTGTTGAGAAACATCTCTCAATTACTTAATTGGTAAAACGCTTGGCTTATGCGCATTGCACACATTCAATTCATCACATCTCTCATTTCTTTCGAACTCATCATTTTTGACACTTTCAATATTCATGATGACCCTTTTGATTATCACATTCAATTAATTAAATTAATTAAACAGTCGTATTATATAGCTTTTGAAGTATGAACATGTGTATAATCCTTCCACCACGACAACCCTTTTGTTCATATTTCTATATCATATTATTTATTTATTCTATTTCTTTCTCGTTTTAGCATGGATAGTCAGTATATATATTGCCCACCGAATCAACATTATAAATATTAATTAATTAACTATAATTATAAAATTAAACAATTACCCACCACATATTCATATATATATACGTGATCAATCCTTCTTATTTCTTCCTTATTGCATGCCTACATATTCTCCCTCCCTCCCTCCCTCTCCCTTTCCCTCTTAATTTTCTTGTCTCTAACAATTAATCAATTTTTTAACCCTCCATGAAGCTTCATTCCATGGAGCTTCCTTTTCCCAAGAACCAAAAAATCCAAAGAACTCCAAAAATAGTTCTCCTCACAACCTTTACCCTAGTTCTTCTTTCCATCATTTCTCTAAATTTCCCTCTACCAAAAAACTTTTCTTTTTCACCTAAATCTTCTCCTTCCTCCTTCAATAACATTTCTCCATCCAACGATAACATTCACAACGATCATCGTCCCGATAATGATGACCAGAAATCTATACATGATCAAATCAAAGACTTTCTTAGCGCTCATAAATCTTGCGATATATTTTCCGGAGAATGGGTGCCGAACCCTGAAGCGCCGTATTACACGAACACGACGTGTTGGGCGATACATGAGCACCAGAACTGCATGAAATATGGACGGCCGGATAGTGAGTTCATGAAATGGAAATGGAAACCGGATGGCTGTGATCTTCCTGTTTTTAATCCTGGTCAGTTCCTGGAAATCATGAGAGGAAAATCTCTTGCTTTTGTTGGAGACTCTGTGGGTAGAAATCAAATGCAGTCATTGATTTGCCTCATTTCTAGGGTGAGCCTCCTCCTACCATTAGCTTTCATCTATATTTTACTGTTCGTCGTACATATATTTTATATTTAATATTCTCAGGTATAGACGTTGTAAAGGATTTGTTATCATAAACTAACATAACAATTACTATACATATATTGTGATATGAATAGGGAAGTTAGTTGACCTAAACCATTGAGTAATCGAAAGATTAGGTAAAACAATGGAGTGGGTACTCTGTCAATCTGGAAATTTGGCATATTTACTTACTCCTCCTCCCCTGCAAATCTGAACAACTCCTTATAAATTTATTATTTTCAAGACTTCGTTTTCTCTTTTACTTCAATTTTTTCGACCTTGAAATTTGTTTTTCACACTTTCATTAATTCAATTCTGAAGCCTCTCCACCATGAATAAACAAACTGATGTACAATCTCTTAATGACATATTTTGACCAAGGTAGAATGAGATTATCAGGTCATATTCATCAATTAAATAAAAAGGTAACCTCTCTCATCTGCTATTATTATTATTTATTGTTTTTCCTCTAATTTAATTAATGTGAAGGAGTCGTGGCACCTAAAACTCATGTGGATTAAGTGGTTTGATAAAGACTTTTGATGTATTATTCAAGAAGTTTTGAGTTTGAATTTTTTTCAAGTGTTAATAAAGGTAGTCACTGGAGCTCTTACTCGATCGATAGTTCTAGAGTATCGAATGATTAATTGAGATAAACCTAAGCTGGTCTAAACATCCCGATCATAAAAAACAAAATAATAATAATAATAATAATAATAATAATAATAATAATAATAGAGAATTAAGTATGCATATTAAGATTGATATGTTTGTATTATGTGACACTTTCATTTGACATTCCAACCAATTTTCATATGGCTAAGCATGATTAGTTGACAGTTTCCCACTTACTATTCTCATTAACTAATCACAAATATTGAGTTGTCCAACACCAAGTTTAGTAACGTGGGCTCCTTACCATATAAAAATATAATTTTATTCTATTGAGTTTAGGTAAATAGAGTCTCCACCCACCATGATATCTGGTCTTATAATTCAAACTCAATAATTTTTCAGACCCACCTTCCAGAATCTAATGTGACGGCGGCTACGACGATAATTTTATATCGACGGACTTACATTGTAGAGAAGGGGGCACCACAACCCCACACCCCCCCCCCCTGAAGTTTTAAGAATTTATCTTTCTTTTATATAATTATTTGTTGCATTACATAGTTACATATCTTTGATTTTGTTTAATAACTAACTTGTCCTTGATTTTGCATTATAGAGAAGGGGGCACATGCCCCCCTGATTTTGCATTAAATTAAGCTTAACTAACTTGTCCAATCTTGTGTTTTTTATGTTCTTACTTTTATTCTCTTTAGGCTTAATTAATTGACACCTGAAATATTACTATCAGAAAAATATTTGAAGAATTTTCAATGAACCATAGGAGGTATTATCTCTTTATATAAACTTTTAGTTTTCATGTTTACATGAACTATACAATATATTTTAAAAATTAAAATTCTTACTGTAATCCTATTCACAAAAATTCTGGGTGGAATAGTTTGATTTTAGAGTTTTTTGAATTCTAAGTTTTTTTCTTTGGATTGCAATTTCAGATTGTATATCCTGAAGATGTTTCATACACATCAGATGAAAGATTCAAACGTTGGTTGTACAAATCCCACAACTTCACTTTAGCCACATTTTTTACACCCCATTTGGTGAGGTCCAAGCAAGCAGACGCCAATGGCCCAACTAACACAGGCATCTTCAACCTCTACCTGGACGAATACGATGAAGAATGGACAACCCAAATCGACGATTTTGACTATGTCATCCTCTCCGCAGGCCACTGGTTCTTCCGTTCCTTGGTCTTCTATGAAAACAGCCAACTCGTCGGCTGCCGCTACTGCCTCCTGGAAAATGTCACAGACATGCCAATGTACTATGGATACAGAAAGGCCTTCAGGACGGCCTTTAAGGCCATTAATAGCTTGAAAAATTACAAGGGAATAACATATCTCAGGACTTTTGCACCATCACATTTCGAGAATGGACTCTGGAATGAAGGAGGGAATTGTTTGAGAACAAGGCCATTCCGGAGCAATGAGACGAGATTGGAAGATACGAACCTGGAGCTCTACATGATCCAATTGGAGGAGCTCAAAATTGCTGAGAGAGAAGGGAGGAAAAGTGGGAAAAAATTTAGATTACTTGACACAACACAAGCTACATTACTGAGACCTGATGGTCATCCTAGTAGATATGGGCACTGGCCTCATGAAAATGTGACATTGTACAATGACTGTGTGCACTGGTGCCTGCCCGGACCGATCGACACGTGGAACGATTTCTTGCTGGAGATGCTGAAGATGGAGGGTATTAAATCATATGAGGAGAAGCTTTACCCTGCAGAAGACAGAAAAATGAAGTTTAGATAGAGTCGATTCAAGTTCTTTTCATTATTATTATTTTTTTCTTTTTGTTTTTCAGGTCATTTTCATGTGCTTTTAGAGTTGTGTATTTGTGTCTAAAATTTGATCTAAGAAGTACTTTAAATTATTTGATATATAACGAAGGAAGATAGTGTATACATTAAAGAATTAACCAAGCAATGTGATAGGAGTAATGTTACGTCCACAACCAAATCTCACAAACTTCTTTTACAATCCTTCATAAAGAAACAACTATTTTTTATGAAAGAACAAGCATTCGTAATGAAAGGAAAACCAAATGAATGGCTAACGTAACAATGTCAACTCAACTGACACGTTGGAGTAGTGAAAGAAGTTTGTGAGATTTGGTTGTGGATGTAGCATTATTGATGTGATAATTCCCTTTTGGAAATGAACTTTAACAAACCTAGGGGGGGTGTGTTTGTTTTAGTATTTTTGATATTTTTAAAGTTGGGTGAGAATAACGAAGTATGATTTAAAAATTAACAAAAACACCCCCTAGGTTTGTTAAATAACTGAACACCCTATAATAAAAAAATTAAAAATTATAAAAACACCCCCACTCATCCATTAAATTCCCGCAGCCAGCCACCACCGTCAGAGGGTGGCCGGAGTCGTCGTATCAAAACACGACCGGCGAGATTTGGCTGATCGTGCGTCAAAAAAGGCCAAATCTGACTAATCGTGCTTCGAAAAAGGCCAGATCTGGCCATGTTTGGTCTTCAACGATGGGCCAAAGATATGGTCGTCGTGATGACCAACTACCGCCAAAGATCTGGCCGTCGTGATGACCAACTACGACCAAAGATCTGGCCATCGGATCTGGCATTTTCTTGCTAGATCCACAGTGGATTTGGCCAAAAAATGATAGATCGACGTATTACCAGCCATATCTAGTCGGTAGTGCACCATTATACCAGATTTCGGCCACCTTCTGACGATGGTGACCGGAATTTGGCAAATGTGGGTGGGTGGGGGTGCTTTTGTCAATTTCTAAATTTTTTTCTGGGGGTGTTTAGTTAAATTAATAAACTTAAGAGGTTTAAAATGCAGTTGAAGAAAATATAATAATATTTTCAGAATAGAGAAACAAACTGGTATTTTGGAAATAGTATGAATATGATAGATAAAAATATTTAAACAAACATGCCCTAGATTATACATTCTATTAAGTAATCTGTGTCGGTGAAAGCTTAAGGGCATTTGTGTATTTTGGCTTAAGGGCATTTGCCTTTATCTACATATATAACTGTATCTTTGATTGAGAAATATGCAGAACAGCAAAATCAATTTCGTCTTCTCTCCAAACACGTTTCTAATATGGTATCAGAGCTGTTATGCAATTTTTCAATAATCGCAATTAATCGATCCTAATCTCTTTTTTATTTCATAGCCCTAAATCACATCTTAGCCCTAATTCTTCCAATTCATCTTCAAAACCCGAATTGAAGGGATTTGCATAAATGGAGCAACAAGGGCAAACTATGATGTCATTGAGTCAAATTGATTTTCGCAATCCGCTCTATCTTCATCCAAGTGATACTCCTGGTGCAGTGATTGTTTCTCAACAATTAACAGGATTTGAGAATTTTTCACATTGGAGCAGAGCAATAATTGTCACGCTCACAGCCAAGAACAAGATTGGCTTCATCAATGGATCTTATACCAAATCCAATCTTGCTTCGTCTTTACACAATCTTTGGGAGAGAGTAAATGCCATTGTATTATCATGGATCTTTAATTTAGTATCCAAAGAAATTTTTGTTGGGGTTGTTTATGAGACAAACACAAGCATTGTATGGGCAAATCTCAAAGAACGATTCAATAAGGTCAATGGAACGAGGATATATGCTATACACAAGGAAATAGCCTCTATTAATCAAGGTACTCAAAGTGTTTATGCCTATTATTCGCGTCTTAAGGTCCTTTGGGATGAATATTGGTCCATGGTCAATTTGCCTAATTGTGCTTGTGAGGGATCGAAGACTTATCAAGGTCTTCAAGAACAACAGAAGCTTATTCAGTTCTTGATAGGTCTCAATGAGAACTTCAATGTGTGTAGGAGTACAATATTGATGATGAATCCATTGCCCACAGTAAATCAAGCTTATTCAATAGTCACTCAAGATGAATCACAGAGACAAATTCTTTAGACAATCCAACAATGAGGTTAGTACTACATTAATTTCCATAAATACTGCAAACAAAAGGGGAAATTACAAGCGCAAGAAGCCACTGATAATCTGTGAACATTGCAATAATCCAGGTCACAAGAAGGATAATTGTTGGAACCTTCGTGGATATCCAGAAGGACATAAATTCTACAAACCCAAAGGACAGTTTAGCACCAAAGGGAACAAGACAACAAATCCAACTTCCGCAAACAATTCAACATCTAACAACTCTCAAGAGCAAATGTAGATACAAGCTCCTGTTTTAACTACAGAGCAATACAATAATCTTCTCAAGTTACTTGGCAAAGAAAACACACAACCTTATGCAAATCTAGTAGGTACTTATACTAGTCTTTTGAGCTCCTTTAATAACAATAATTGGATTATTGATTCTGGGGCAAGTCATCATATGACATCAAACAAAAATCTTCTTGAAGATCTTGGTGTGTATCAAAGGTTAATAGGTCGTTTGATCTATTTAACTATGACAAGACCTAATATTAGCTATGTGATACAGCTCCTCAGTCAGCACATGCACAAACCCAGAAGGTCACATCTTGATGCTGCCATGAAGGTAATCAGATACATAAAGTTGAATCCTAGCTCGGGTTTATTGTTTCCCTCTTCTAGTAAATTGGAGTTACAAGCTTTTTGTGATAGTGATTGAGCTTCATGCTTAATGAGTAGACGATCTACGACATGATTTTGTGTTTTTTTGGGCAACTCATTGGTATCTTGGAAATCTAAAAAGCAAAAGACTGTGTCCAAATCATCTGCTAAAGCAGAATATAGATCAATGACAACACTTTCTTGTGAGCTTTCATGGATCATTGGTTTATTCAGAGACTTGGGTGTTGATTCATTGACCCCAGCTAGTATGTATTGTGATAATACTGCCACCATTCATATCTCGACCAATCATGTGTTTCATGAGCGAACAAAACACATCGAGATCAATTACCACATTACAAGAGAAAGGATTTTAGAAGGTATCATCAAGATTCATCATATCTCCACGATTGAGCAGGTTGCTGACTTGATGACAAAACTATAAAACTTATGTTACATTACATTACTCATGTAACATAAATAACCTTTTGATTTTCATCAGTTTTAAACCCTAATGGTCCACATTAGTTGTTCAGTTTTCAAATGCTTCAGCTTTCAAACGTTTGGGATTTATGGCAACCATTAAGCATGCCATTAAGAGCTTGATGGAAGCTTGGCTATTTTGGTCCCTAAGCTCAAGAACTCGATTATAATAAATTATACACCATCAATATTAGAGTGTCTTGAGAGCTTAGAAGAGCCAAAATATAGCTGCGTGAGTTTGTTTCAATGGCTGGAGGTAATTCTTGATTCCTGGTTTATAGTTTAAGAATATTATATTCTTTGTATTTCTGTTTAGATTATAGATAAATGTCTTACAGTTGGTATCAGAGACATATAATATCTCTGCCTTGATGTTTTGCAAAAGAATTTTTTGAAGCTCTCTATTCATGGCCGTTTGAAATTTTTTTTTTTTTTTTAAATCAAAGTTTGTTTTTTAGTTGTTTTTTAACGAAAATAAATGTTATAAATCATTAGGAAATTGGATTTCTATCATTTCTAGGCTTTGAAACAATTATTTTGGAGTTTAAATAGTGGATTTCCACCCGGGTTTGGCTATTGGGTTGTTTTCGGGTCGGGTATCCAATTACAGATCCGCTCAAAGGTTGAAGACGACTAGAGATGACATGTCATTTTTCCTTCAGTTTTGAAACCGACATGTCGTTTTCTTGTCAATTAAAAAAAAAAAAATTGTTTAGATCTGGGACTTGAACCCATGATCTCATGAAAAGAGGTCTGCTACTGGGCCAAACAGGCCACTTTACGTTTCTGTCATGTAATTGGTAAAATAAAATTTATACTATTTCTAATTCTGCTCATTTTAATTATGCCTATTATATTAATTTTGGTTTAATTATATGCATTTTTTGGATAAGTTAAATTGTGCAGAATCCTAAATTAATTATGCTCATATTTATCTTTCATGAATTGATTATATCTTTCTACTTGCAATTTTTGAATGAGTATATATGGATAAAGACATAATATTAAATGTTATGCATAATATTATAGTTTTCATTATGCAATATTTTTATGCTTATGAGAATATTTTGTGCATAATAATAACATATTAGTATTTGATTATGTAATTCGTAATATTAAGCTAGTCTTTATGGGATTTAATGTCTAGTGATCCATATAATTTTAATTAATTAGAGAATAGCCACAGCATCTTTAATTAAATAAAATTATATATTATGATTAATTAGGATCACATAAAGAATATTAGACATTAATTGTAATTAATTATACTTAATATAATAATTTTTTTCCCACAAGAATTTTTATTATATTTATATTATTAATTAGGATAAAATATCAAGTTATTCATAATTTACCCACAGGAATTATGAATTTAGTAAATAATTTGATAGTTTTATCATAAAGTTTAATCATAAAGAATAAATGAATCTGCTTGAATTAGAAATTTAGCCCACAGGCAGTTTTTATGTCATTAAATTCAATTTTTTAAGCATGATTTACATTGGTAAAGTATGATATTAGGCCTCAGTTTTAACATAAGCATGTAATCTATAATTTTATGCAGTCGTACAACCTGCAAATTTCTCTGATATTCGTTTTGATATCCCTGAACTTAAGGGAGATAACTATAAGGTCTGGAAGGAGAGAGTTCTTCTTAATTTGGGGTGGATGGACATAGACTATGCTATTAGGAAAGACGAACCACCAGCACTCACTGATACTAGTACTGTAGCGGACATCACGCTTTATGAACGATGGGAGCGATCTAATAGTCTCAGCGTGATGTTCATTAAGACTAGAATCTCTGCTAGTATCTGTGGTTCTGTTGATCAGCATGAAAAGGTCAAAGACTTGCTAAAAGCCATTGATGATCAATTTGTCACTTCAGACAAGGCACTAGTAAGCACCCTGATCATGAAGCTCTCATCCCTAAGGCTCACTGGTGTGAGAGGTGTGCGCGAGCATATCATGCAAATGAGGGATATTGTGGCTCAATTGAAGAATCTTGAGGTTGAAATGTTGGATTCCTTCCTGGTGCACTACATTTTGAACACCCTTCCGCATCAATATGGACCCTTCAAAATCTCATATAACACACATGAGGATAAATGGTCAATTATTGAACTTATGACCATGTGTGTTCAAGAAGAAGGGAGACTGGTGATGGAACATGGAGAAAGTGCAATGCTTGCAACGCATGGAAAGGGAAAATATCAAGCCAATAAGAAAGGGAAAGGTAAAATGCCTCCCCAAGGTGGTATTAAGAAAGATTCCAAGTGTTTTTTCTGTAAAAAGAATGGGCACATGAAGAAGGAATGCGCCAAATTTCAGAAATGGCTTGCGGACAAAGGGTTTGCAAAACCTAAGGAAGCCAGTGGGAAGTGAGCGAAGCATCTTATCAGGAAACAAGATGGGCTCGCATGTGGAAGCTGTAGGAACTTGCTATTTAATTTTAAGTAGTGGCTTTGTTTTAATGTTAGAAAAGACCTTTTATGTTCCAAGTTTTTCTAGAAACTTGATTTCAGTTTCAAGGCTTGTACCCTTTGGATATTCCTTTAATTTTTCAGATTCATCTTTCAACTTATTTTATAAATCTGATTGTGTTGGGAATGGTACTTTGTCTGATGGTCTTTACTGCATTAATTTACAAAACAATGCCACTTATGATTCAATGCATGTTCACATTGGCACTAAAAGATGTGTTATTAATGAGGACTCCTCTAAATTATGGCACCGGAGATTAGGACATATCTCCATAGATAGAATTAAAAGATTGGTAAATGAAGGAGTACTTAATACTCTAGATTTTACTGATTTTGAGACTTGTGTGGACTGCATAAAGGGAAAGCAGACCAACAAGTCAAAGAAAGGTGCCAATAGAAGTTCGGACATATTAGAAATCATACATACTGATATATGTAGTCCAGACATGGACTCTCATGGTCAGAAATACTTCATCTCTTTTATAGATGATTACTCACGATATATGTATCTCTACATGCTTCATAACAAGTACGAAGCATTAGATGCCTTTAAAATCTTTAAGGCTGAAGTAGAAAAACAATGTGGTAAGCAAATTAAGATCGTAAGATCAGATAGAGGTGGAGAATATTATGGTAGATACACAGAGGATGGACAAGCACCTGGACCATTTGCAAAGTTTCTTCAAGATCATGGGATTGTTGCCCAATACACCATGCCTGGTTCACCGGACCAGAATGGTGTAGTAGAAAAAAGAAACCGAACATTGTTGAACATGGTGCGGAGTATGCTTAGCAGCTCCAATCTTCCTAAATCCTTATGGGCTGAAGCACTTAAGATGGCAGTGTATATATTGAACCGAGTTCCAACTAAGGCTGTTCCTAAAACGCCATTTGAATTATGGAAAGGTTGGAAACTGAGTTTGCGACATATGCGCATTTGGGGATGCCCGTTTGAGGTGAGAATTTATAATCCACAAGAGAAGAAGCTGGACCCAAGGACCATTACTGGGTATTTCATTGGATATGCTTATAGGTTTAAATGTTACAGTTTTTATTGTCCATCTCATAGCACTAGGATTGTGGAATCAAGAAATGCAAAGTTTCTTGAAAATGACTTGATCAGTGGGAGCGATCAAACCAGGAACATAGTTTCTGAGAATGATCATTCAGAATCTCAACCTTCCACCTCAAGTGATAAATTGGTCATTGTTTATAGCACCCCTCAAGTACAAACTGGTGTTGAACAACCAATCATTGAAGTTCCACAAGCTGCTGACAACATTCCAGTAGATCAGGTAGTTCAAGAGTTACCAAGAACTTTTGAACAGCGAGTTAAACCACATACTTCTTTGGAATATGATGGTACAACATTAAGAAGATCTACTAGACCAAGGAGATCAACAATTCCTAATGATTATGTTGTGTATCTACAAGAATCTGACTTTAACATTGGAGCCAAAAATGATCCTGAGTTCTTTTCACAAGCCATGAGTTGCAAAGAATCAAAATTATGGTACAGTGCCATGAAGGAAGAGATGAATTCTATGAAGAGTAACGAAGTCTGGGATCTTGTTGAGTTGCCTAATGGTGTAAAAGCTATTGGATGTAAATGGGTCTTTAAGACAAAGAAGGACTCATTGGGCAACATTGAGAGATACAAGGCAAGACTCGTTGCTAAGGGATTCACTCAGAAAGAAGGAATCGATTACACGGAGACTTTCTCTCCTGTATCTAAGAAAGATTCTTTGCGTGTGATTTTGGCATTAGTAGCCCATTTTGACTTAGAGTTGCAACAAATGGATGTGAAAACGGCATTTCTCAATGGAGACCTAGAGGAGGAGGTTTATATGAAACAACCTGAAGGATTTTCCTCTAGTGATGGTGAGCACTTGGTTTGTAAGCTCAAGAAATCTATATACGGTCTAAAACATGCATCCCGCCAATGGTATTTTAAATTCCATGGGGTAATTACTTCATTCGGTTTTGTTGAAAACCCCATGGATCAATGTATATACCAGAAGGTTAGTGGGAGTAAGATATGCTTTCTTATTTTATATGTAGATGATATTTTGCTTGCAACCAATGATAAGGGTTTGCTGCATGAGGTGAAACAATTCCTCTCTAAGAATTTTGATATGAAGGATATGGGTGATGCATCTTATGTCATTGGCATTAAGATCCATAGAGACAGATTTCGAGGTATTTTGGGTCTGTCTCAAGAAACCTATATCAATAAGGTTTTAGAGAGATTTCGAATGAAAGATTGTTCACCAAGTGTGGCTCCCATTGTGAAGGGCGATAAGTTCAATTTGAACCAATGCCCAAAGAACGATTTTGAAAGGGAACAAATGAAGAACATTCCATATGCTTCTGCTGTCGGAAGCCTGATGTATGCTCAGGTCTGTACAAGGCCTGACATTGCATTTATTGTTGGAATGTTGGGACGATATCAAAGTAATCCAGGTTTAGACCACTGGAGAGCTGCAAAGAAAGTGATGAGGTACCTTCAAGGAACCAAAAACTACATGCTTATGTATAGACGGACGGACAATCTGGAAGTAATCGGTTATTCAGATTCAGACTTTGCTGGCTGTGTTGATTCACGCAAATCAACATCAGGATATGTTTTCATAATGGCTAGTGGAGCTGTATCTTGGAGAAGTGTAAAGCAGTCCTTGACTGCTACTTCCACTATGGAAGCTGAGTTCGTTTCTTGTTTTGAGGCTACTTCACATGGTGTATGGTTAAAGAGTTTCATAGCTGGACTTAAAATTATGGATTCCATTTCTAAACCATTGAGAATATACTGCGATAATTCAGCTGCTGTCTTTATGGCTAAGAACAATAAAAGTGGAAGTCGAAGTAAACACATTGACATTAAGTACTTAGCCATAAGAGAGCGTATTAAGGAAAAGAAAGTGGTCATTGAGCACATAAGTACTGAATTGATGATCGCTGATCCTTTGACCAAAGGCATGCCACCATTGAAATTCAAGGATCATGTAGAGGAAATGGGACTTCATTCCACTATGTAGTTGTATATATAATGTTTGAATAAAACTCTTATTTACTGTGATGTTTTCTCATATTCATGTGCACCTTAATTTCATTTGAGAAAATTCATCTGTAGGACCAAGAATAAACATAGGGTTTATTCATTAAGTAAGGTTGTCATATATAAAGTAAACTTGAGAAATCAAATGCATTGTAATACATGGAAGATAATACTCGTTTTATTTTGAGGACTTGTCGCCATGATTCGTGTATTTGTTTCTTAATGAAATAATGGTTAAAAATGTGGACCAAGTGGGAGAATGTAAAACTTACGTTACATGAGTAACGTAAATAACGTGATTTTCATCAGTTTTAAAGTTGATGGTCCACGTTCTTTGTTCAGTTTTCAAACGTTTGGGATTTATGGTAGCCATTAAGCAGCCATTAAAAGCTTGATGGAAGCTTGGTTATGAATATATTATTTTGGTCCCTAAGCTCAAGATCACGAATATACAGAAAAATACACCATCAATAGAGTGTCTTGAGAGCTTAGAAGATCCAAAATACTGCTCGTGAGTTTGCTTCAATGGCTGGAGGTAATTCTTGATTCCTGGTTTATAGTTTAAGAATATTATATTCTTTGTATTTTCGTCTAGATTACCGATAAAATATCTTACAAGCTTGACTAGTAACTTTGCAGGTTCATTATAAAATGCGGATGTAGTTTTGGAGAGGATAAGGTTCATGCCTTGTGGTTTTAGGTTCCAAATCTATTTTGATTTGGTGTAAAATTGACCTCGTTGGTAAACTGAAATAAAAAGAAAATGACAATTAAGCGTAGGCAGCAACGTTTAGTTTACTACTAATTAATTATGTTCTTAGCAACAGGTATATATGAATATATCTTATTTAATATAAGTTTTATATTTGATACTGCAAGTTTTACCTTTTGCTACATGCCTTACGTCTTGTGTTACAAATGAATACGTCAACCATTTCCAGTTAATATCTAATGATCATCGGAATCCAAATAGATTCTCTCGATATGCTGTCATGTACAATTGTTTCTAACCATCACTATTCTTGGTCATGTCGCCCTTGAACACTTGGAAACCTAATTCAACTTAACGGTCGTAGTTTTGAACAACCAAGTATCATGTTAGCTTTCAACCTTTTGTAGCAAAGGTTCCAAATTCCTTAAATACCCCTACTTTATGTCATAATACTAAGCATTATTTATTAGCTTTCGGGACAAAAGTACTTTAGAAATAGTTTGAAAAAAAAAAAATGTATATACATATATCAGGATTAAAATTTCTATAGTTTAAAACAATTAAAATGGTTTATCTAAGACAATAATATTATTCTTTAAAAGAATGCTAAAAAACTTCATAAGCATCGTGGATATGAGAAAGGCATTTGTTGTTGGAGTTATCGACCACTTCAGTATTAATGGGCCACACAGACGCATTCAAGGGTCCTACTGTGATGAGTGATAACAATCATAGGGCAAATTACTTCATTGTAAATGAGAGAGGTGAGGCAGTATTAAAATATCATTGACTCTATTGGACGTAGCCTGTTAATTGGGTGAACCAGGGTAAATCACGCTTATCTCTTCTTTTGTTTTACTGTTTTGATTTTTGTGTTTGTCCATGATTTTGGTTTCGCATATCTCTATTTTGTTCAATTAGTATCAGAGCCATTAGGTTTGTTAGATTGTGATTTAGAGATGACGAGACCAAAGGTTGAAATTGAGAAGTTTGACGGCAAACTATTCAAGCTTTGGAAACTGCAGATAGAAGATCTACTCATTGATAGGGATATGTGGGGTGCAATTACGAATAATAGGCTAACAATTGGGATCGTTATTGTAACAACGAGTGAAACGTTTGGAACTGCAATGTCAAGTATGCCTAGGTTTGTACCTGGAACAACATCTAGAGCATAATTATCAATGACTGATCGTGCTGCACTTGCAGAATGGGACTAGATGGATCAGAAAGCCAGAGGTTTGGTTCGCATCTATCTTGAGGATTCCATTCTAACGAATGTGATGGATCAGGATATGGCTAAAGGCTTATGGCAGAAGCTAGAAAATATGTATCTGAGTAAGTCTTTTATGAATATGTTGTTTTGTCGCCAGAAACTATACAATCTCTGTATGCATTATAGGGATTCTTTTGCTACACATCTAGATGATTTTAATTCTCTGGTGAATCAACTGTCGGTTGTAGATGTACAACTCACTAAAGGTGAGAAAGTGGTTACATTATTATGCTCGCTACCTAATACGTGGGACAACTTGATTGTTGCGATTGGTGGTGTAGGATTGACACAAATGTTTGGGAAATTGTATGTTCTACATTGTGAGCAGAGGATATGAGGCGAAGAGGTTCAAAATGTTTGTCTAGGGATGCTTTAACTACTAGGGGACAAAACTATGATATAAATTCTAATAAGTCTGGTGATAGGGGAAAGTCGCCAGGTATATCTAAGAGCAAAGATAAAGGTAAGATTAAATGCTAGAGATATTAGGAATTCGGGCATTTTAAGAAAGACTGCAGAAACAAACTGGTAGAGGATAAGGAAGTTAAAACCTTATATAAACGAGAATCAAATGGTGACATGTATGTGGTTGCAGCTTATATGGCTGGATTATACCAAATGGCCTGGTATGTTGATACTGGTGCACCATTCCATATGACGCCTCACAAGGAATGGTTTTGCAAGTATGAGACATATAATGGAGGAAATGTTTTATTAGGAGATGATACTACTGTGAAGATTATTGGCCATGGGAAAATCAAGCTGAGGTTGCATAATGGTTCCATGAGGATGCTATCTAAACTGATGCACATCCCTGGTATGAGTAGAACAATGGCTGATGCAGGAGTAGTATTTAGTTGTGACAGAACATATTGTAAGATGACTCGAGAATCCATGGTTATTGCACAAGAAGTTCGGCATGGTACACTGTACAAGCTACTGGCATTAGTTGTTAAAGATCCTTCTTTGGGTGGTTATATTTCTGAAAAGGAGGCTAAAAAAGAAATTGATTTTGCAACGCTGTGGCATCAATGAATGGGGCACATTAGGGAGACGGCTTTGCCTCGTTTGGTGACTCAAAAAATGGTTGAAGGGATTCTTGACTGTTCGATGATTTTTGGGTTTTGTGAGGAGTGTTTACAAGGCAAGCAGAATCAGGTCAATTTTCAGTCGATAGGCATAAGAGCAACATAAATTATAGGATTAATTCACAGTGACGTCTTCAGGCCTACTTCAGTTGAATCTGTTAGTAAATCCAGGTATTATGTATCGTTTATAGATGATTTTTCTAGATACTATTGGATTTATTTCATGCACAACAAGTCTGAAGCCTTTGAGAAATTTTGAGAATTTAAAGCACTTTTTAAGAATCAGTTTGACAGAAAGATTAAGGCTTTGCAAATTGATAATGGTGGGAATTTTTTTCTGGTAAGTTTGATCAGTTCTGTGCTACACATGGAATTGTAAAGCAGAAAACTACACCTTACACACCTCAACAAAATGGAGTGGCTAAACATCTCAATCGGTCACTATTAGAAAAAGGCGAGATGTATATTGAATACAATGGATTTTGGGGTCTAAATTTTGGGTTGAAGCTACTGTAATGGCTTGTTATTTGAAGAATCGGTCTCCTACTTCTTCTGTTAAAGACATGACGCCGTATGAAGCTTTGTATGGTAAGAAGCCTAATCTGTCTTTTATTCGAGTTTTTGGTTGTGATGTGTATGTGCATGTACCAAAGGAAAAGGGAACCAAGCTTGACAGTAAATTTGAGAAATGAAAGTTTGTAGGGTTCAAAGATGGCATCAAGGGGTACAAGTTGTGGAATCTTGTGAATAGAAGTATTATCTATAGCAGAGATGTAATCTTTAGAGAGGTAAAACAATGTGTGAGAGCTCTTAAAGATCTTGAACAATCAAAGAAAGTGTTTGATGTGACTACAGTAGAGCAAGAGGAGGAGGTGATAAGTGCTTGAAAATGCACTTATAGCTAGTAGTTTTTCGAGAGTATTTGTGGGAAATTAGCATTAATTTGCATGAATTAACTTAATTGTTTCATAAATGCACTTTTCGGGATCAGGAGTGTTTTTTCTGTGTTTTAAGGGCATTATTGTTTAAATATAATATTCGGATGAGAGATGATTTTGGCGAGAGAATTTGTAAAGACTGAAACAAACGGATCGAGAATCAGAGTTGAATTGAAGAAGTTATGGCGATTTGAAGTTGAAGTGAAAATCCTGGAAAACGCTCTAGTTTTGAACATGAGTCAGTGATTTGACAATAACTTGAGCTATAGATATCGTATAGAGATGATTCTTAAACCTTGGAAAGATTATTTAAAAGGCTACATTTCGTATGTTTACCACTTTTCCAATCACCATCTCTAGAGTACTGAAGAATGATGCAAGCTTAGAAGAGGAATTGGACTATGTCGCAACATACTTAGTCCAGAATCAACCATGCCGCATCACTATGCCATAGCACACTTAGTCTAGAATCAACCATGCCACAGCACAGTGCTGGGGCACAGTCATGACAGCTAAAAGTCTTTCTTCCGTTTTTTACTAGGTAAGAGTCCTAAACTAAATAGAATTAAGGAAAACAAAACCCTGACCCTTTTTAGATATAAATACAAGTCTTTTAGCATTATTTTGGGGATTCTTTAGAGATAATAAAGGATATTAAAGAACTCAAGGAAAAGGGAGATTAAAGAAAGCTTGGGGAAGAAGAATTGGAGGAAATCATCATCAACTCCCTTAATCCAACCAAGTTTTACTAAGTTTTTCTTCTTTTTTGTTATTATTATTTGTTATGAATAATACAATGATGTTATCATATTTATTCATGAAGAACTAATTCTTTTATGATTGAGGGTGATTTCAAAGCCCTAGACATGTCTTAAAATTAATAAAGTCTACATCTATTTATCTTTTGATCCCTCTTGGTTATGTGATTATTTCCCTGAAAATAAGGTTTAACTAGATTGTTCTAATTGTTTAAGTGGCCAACTAAATCATTAGGATTAATCTATTAATGCCAATTTAGGTTGTTTAGTATGGAATCTCTTTATTAACCTAAATAACTAGTGGTAAAGTGTATGCCTGCATACATGGGGGGTAATCACTCAAGATAACTAAACCAACCATATGAGTTTAGCCTTGATTCAATAGGTCTCTCACAACTTAATGCTTTTAATACTTTGAATCTAGAGATTGTATCCTAGGTTATTTAATAAATAGGGAATTGGATTATGACTGTGTCTAGTCCAACGACTTAGTAAGGAGAGATGAAACTTATCAACGTTTGGTATTTTCTGAGCTGATGTGATCAAGAGGGTAGAAAGTTAAAGAGTGCTTTTATTATATGTAATCCATATCTAGTGGTGGCGAATAAACCTTCAATCTTGTTTCTCTTATTGATTTCTCTTTCATTATTAGTTGCTTGATTTACGTTGTTTGTTTTTAGTTTGTTAGTTTTCGTTGAGTTTTTATAATTCGTGACAAGCCCTCATTTGAAGTAGATAATTAATTAAGTTCACAAATCTTCTGTGGGAAAGACCTTGCTTGCTCTTTGCTACTACACGACTTTGCATTAGAATTTAGTGAGGTAAAATTAGGTGTTACATTTGCACGCATCAGGAGGTAATTCCTAATGTTGCTACAGAGACTGATAATTTAGAGCCTACAAAATCTGACCATGAAGATAAATTTGATAGTGTGGCTAATGAAGGTTCTCTGGATAGTTTAGAGGATGATTCTGATGATGAAGCTATGGTGCCATCAACTTTGAGGAGATCTACAAGAGTTAGAAAAGCACTAGTTCTGTAACGCCCCACTTGAGATACGTAGCTAATGTTTCTTATTTTGCTCTTATTTGAGTCGGTTTATTATTAATATTGGTTGGTTGGCCTTTGATTGTATTGATATGTTGAGTAATTGCCTTGAAATTGGTTGAAATTAGAAGTTTTTTTTGGGGTTCCAGGCTTCGCCGGGGCGAAGAAGAATCTTCGCCGCGGCGAAGAGGTGTTGCAGCCACGGAAGAGCTGCTGGAAAGTTTCGCCGCAGTGACGGAACCTTCTTCGCCGCGGTGACGGGTCGGCTGAAAATATTGTTAAAGTTTTAGATATTTTCTTCCCTAAGGACAATTTGACCATTCTACCCCTAATTAGTAGGAAAAGTGGGGAGTAAAATGTAAGGAAATTTCATGGAGAATATGTTGGTGTGGGGGTGTGATTGTAATGAATCAAAGGATATAGATGGAATTCCTAAGGAAGAGTAAGGGCAAAATGGGAATGCTTGTGCATAAATTGTGTTAAAAGGAATTAAGTCATTGCAAACCCTTCATTCTTCTTCTCCACCGCCATTCTCCTTTCTTACTTCCTCTCAATTCCTCTTTCATTAGTTCAAGGATTTTTAGAGGGCTTTTTGGAGTGATTGGGGTAGAAAGTCAAGCTAAGGCATCCTAAGGTAAGGATTCTTGCTTTGGATGTAAGATTTTGTGAGGTTTTGGATATATTTGTATATTGAAGTCTCATGGTTTTATTGTTTAAAGGGTAGAGAAAAGTCAAGCAATCCAAAGGAAAGGAAGTGCTAGTGAGATCCCTCAATTTCAAGGTAAGTAAATCCAATTCAAATTAAAGGTTAAGAAAACCTTGAGTAGAGATTTCTTTATACATGTATACATGATACTTGATGAGAAATTGAGTAGAGATATATGTTTATGTGTTGAGAAATTGAGTTGAGATGAATATCCATGTTGTGTTGTTGGATATGCTTTCTTTATAAAGAGTGGTAATATGTGATGAGTTTGAGATGAAATTGAAGGATATTGAGAAATCCTTTTTGGAAGTGTTATCTTATGACAGGGAGTATAGCTATGTGAGGGAGTTTCTCCCATTTTGGATGGTTAGAGAAAGCCATAGAGTATGTTATAGTAGAGTCTTTTATGTACTTTAGTTGTTTGATGAAATGCCTAAGAGAGGTTTAGTATGAGTAGTAAACCTTAATTCTTGCAACATGGCATATTTGCATTCTAAGTGCATTAGTGGAGATAAACCATCCAATGCATTAATTGTGCATTGAGAAGTGATTAAGAAAGAGTAGAAACCTTGTGAATGCATTACTCTAAGAGTAGAGAACTTTGTGAAGAACTACTCTAAGAGTAGAGAGGATGAGAAGTGCTAGAGTAGAGTGAGTGAGAAGAACAACTAAAAACAGGTTGGTGCTTATATCTCCACCCGATAGGTATGAGAAACGGGTTGGTGCTTTGTGATCTCCACCCGTAGTTATGAGAAACGGGTTTGTGCTTTGTGAACTCACCCGACAGTCATGAAAAGTGGGATAGTGCTGTGTGAACTCCACCTGGCCGTGCCTCCGGTAAGACGAGGTGTGACATCAAGTGAGAATGAGTAGAGTCATGAAAGTGGGATGGTGTTGTGTGAACTCCACCGGCCGTGCCTCCGATAAGTGAGGCCATGGCATATATCAGAAGTATAAAGAAAGCTGTGTGAAAGAGAAACAGAAACAGAATAGTGTGAGGAAAGAATTAAGAGAAAGAGCTACGGGGATAGACAAGTAGCGGATTTACTTACTGAGCATTATTTTGTGCTCACCGTTATTTTCCTTTGTGATGCAGGATCTGGTGAGATGCAGTCGGAGGGGCGTTGGCAAGCGAGGAGCAATAGCTACACTGTTCCCGTTTTGAATGGTATTTTGTAAATGATACTCTTTTGTACAAAGAATGGATATACAGTAATACAAGAAAATTTGGGCCATATTACTTTATTATTATACAAGTATAAGCAGTTGTTACATTTTGGTATCAGAGCAGAGATTTTGGGATTTAATAGTGTACTATTCTTATCGCTACGAAGTCCGAGAACCAACTGTGTGAGTTAATTCTTTTCTTACTCTAAGTGTTTCTGATTAAGCAAATGTGGTTGTTGTAGATGAGGCGTAGTTACCGAAAGCGTGGTAAGAGTGTGGCGAATGAAGGAGAACCTTCTAACCCACAGAGCCTACCCCCCCTCCCTTGGATGAAGTTCGAATTCAGGGAATTATACAGCAAGTTATGGCAGAGAGCCAAAGGAGAGTTGAAAGCCCCATGCAGGTACCACCAGTTACTAATGTCGAAAGAGGACAACCGGTACTCCCCAGTACAGAACAGAGTTGAACCAATTTACGCTCTTTCCAGTCACATCAACCTTAGAGTTTAAGGGTACTACAGATCCAGTAATAGCAGAAAATGGTTTAGGTTCGTGAACGTACAACAAGTTATTCCCCATGATAGACCAGGAGAAAATCCGGTATGCGAGTTTCTTGTTCAGGGTGATGCCCGAATTGGTGGGAATTAATGGAAGAAACCCATGATATGGCAACAATGAATGGGAAGAGTTCAGGCAAGGTTTGAGGCCGAGTATAGAACAGAGGACCAAGTTCATGAAAAGGTCCAGAATTTATCAGCTACAGCAAGGGTTTAGTACCGTGAAAGAGTACTCGATGAAATCAATCTCTTGCAAGGTTTGCACCGGAATAGTTAGTACTTCGGTATTGAGAAGAGATAAGTTTGTACACGGGTTGAAGTCGGAGATAGCCCGGGATAAATGACAAGTTCCGATCCCACTCGAACTCATAGTGAGGCCTTGAGGCGGGCAAGAAGGTGGAGATCTTTGAGAATAAAATTCCCCTGGTAGGCTCCTCGACATGAGGACCAAGTGAGCCACCTCCACCCTACAGAGAGAGAAACTGGAAGGTGTAAAAGGTAAAATGAAGAAGAATCAGAAGAAGAAATTTCAGTTTAGATAGAACAGAAGAGAGTGGAAGAATAAGCGGCCCTGGACGAAAGGGTTTCCTCTTTGTCTTAAATGGGGAGGAACCATTCAGGAGAGTGTCTGAGGGACCAGAAAGTGTGTTATAGGTGCGACAGCTGGGCACATGATAGAGAGATTGTAAAACTTTCTTCCCCACCCGCACAGAGTTCGGAGGTACTAAGAATGCCAGAGTGTTACTGTCACAGGGTGAAGCAGAGGCCAGTCCATCAGCCGTTACTGATCAGTTACTATTCATTCTGTTCCTTTATATGCCTTAATGATTCAGGAGCCACTCACTTTTATATCGTATGAGATGATTGAGAGGTTAGGTTTGAAACCCACTAGAGTGACTCAACCCTAAGATAGAGTTCCCGATGGGGTTAGGTTTCTGACACAAGAGATGTTGTCAGGAGAGTCTGTGGTGATCCAGGGTAGAGATTAACAGTGAATAATAGTTTTTGATATGCCGACTTTGATGTGATATGGGCATGGATTTCCTAGGAGATATGGAGTATAATGATTTTTGGAAAAAGAAAGCGAGATTTAATCTCGATAGTGGAGACAAGTTTAGTTTTGGAGAGGGCCATCAGTTGATTATGCTAATTAGCAGTGTAAAAGCTAGAAAGATATTGAGAAAGGGTGTTCAGGATATACTGCTCCTGAGTGCAGAGTGGTGATGTCCTGCAGCCAGAGATTCAGAAGTGCCAGTAGTTCAAGATTTTCTAGATGTGTTTTTGGAGGAGTTATCGGGTGCCTCCAGAAAGGAGGTTGAGTTTAGTATCGAACTAGCACC
Organism: Pistacia vera; assembly: GCF_008641045.1. Classification (NCBI taxonomy): domain Eukaryota; kingdom Viridiplantae; phylum Streptophyta; class Magnoliopsida; order Sapindales; family Anacardiaceae; genus Pistacia; species Pistacia vera. The sequence goes on along the minus strand of NW_022196283.1, from coordinate 87,135 downwards.
GGGACAGCACCAATATCTAAAGCCCCTTATCGAAGGCCCCAGCTGAGCTTCAAGAATTAAAGAAGCAACTCCAAGAGCTTTTAGTAAAAGCTTTATCCGATCGAGTCTTCTCCGGGGAGCTCCAATCCTATTTGTGAAAAAGAAAGACGGGTCACTACGAATGTGTATTGATTACAGAGAGTTGAATAAAGTTACAGTGAAGAATAAGTACCCATTACCCTGGATAGATGACCTCTTTCATCAGTTGAAGGAGCGGCAGTGTTCTCCAAAATAGATTTGAGGTCAGGGTATCATTAGTTAAGAGTGGTGAGCAAGATTTGGCCAAAACTGCTTTCGTACAAGGTATGGGCATTATGAATTTGTAGTGATGCCTTTTGGCTTGACCAATCCCCAGCAGAGTTTTTATGACTTGATGAATCGGGTATTCCATGAGTATTTGCATCAGTTTATTGTTGTTTTATTGACGATATCCTGATTTATTCTAAGTCGAAGGAAGAACATGAGGAACATTTGAGATTAGTATTGCAGAGATTGAGAGAAAGAAACTGTATGCTAAATTTTCTAAGTGTGAGTTTGGCTTAATCAATGATATTTCTGGGCCATACTGTGTCTAAGGAAGGGATTTCAGTGGATCCGAGTAAGGTTCAGGCAATCTTTGATGGCAGAAGTCGAGGACAGTGAAAGAAGTCAGGAGTTCTTAGGTAGCAGGTTAATACGGCGGATTGTAGCAGGATTCGCCCAGTTGGCTAAACGTTGACAGCTTACCAAAAAGAAAGCTCCTTTGTTTTATGGTCAGTAGCATGTGAGGAGAGTTTCCAAGATTGAAGAGAGGTTAACAATAGCTCTCGTGTTAGTGTTACACAAGAGGGTGTAGATTATGACATTATATAGATACCTCTCTGCAGGGACTTGGTGCCGTATTGATGCAGTTAGGTAGGGTTATAGCTTATGCTTCTCGTCAACTGAAAGAGTACGAGACCAGATACCCTCAGCATGACCTAGAGTTGGCGACCGTGGTCTTTACCCTAAAGATTTGGAGCATTACCTTTATGGTGTAAAGAGTAATATCTACATTGATCATAAAAGTTTAAAGTACTTCTTCACTAGAAGGAGTTGAATATGAGACAGAGAAGGTGGCTAGAGCTGGTTAAAGATTATGAATGTGGATCAAGTACCAACCGGGGAAAGCCAATGTAGTGGCCGATGCCTTGAGTAGAAAAGCTTATCTGTTCTGGCCCCTAAGCAAAAAGAGTTGCTAGGAATTGTGTAAAGAACAGATTGAAGTGTTTACAGGGAGGATTGCCAGTTTAAAGATTCAGTCTACTTTACTAGAGGAAGTCAGAGAAAGGCAGTGGCCGATGAGTGGTGTCAGAAAACAGTTCAGCAAGTGCTTAAGGACAAGACATCAGAGTTCTGTGTGAGAGATGGTGTCCTCTATTTCAGGAATCGGTTGTGCATTCCTCCGAATGGTGAGTTGAACAGAAATTCTTATGGAGGCTCATGACACACCATACACTGCTCACCGAGAGCAACCAAGATGTATCAAGATGTAAAGAAAGGCTACTGGTGGTCAGGTATGAAGAAAGACATTGTAGAATTTGTAGCAAATGTCTGACTTGTCAGCAGTGAAAGCAAAACACCAACGACCGTCAGGGTTGCTTCAGCCACTAAGTATTCCAGAGTGGAAATGGGAGAGCATTTCGATGGAATTTATCATTGGTCTCCCCAGAGCACAAAAAGGGTATAATGCTATATGGGAATTATGGACAGATTAACCAAGTCAGCCATTCCTTCAGTAAAGGAAAGTACCATTACAGATCAGCTAGCTAGATTTACCTTAAGAAGATAGTTTATATGCATGGTGTGCCCAAGACTATAGTGTCAGACAGAGATTCTAGATTTGTTTCAGCTTTCTGGACGAGTTTACAGAGGAATTTGGGTACCGTTTAGCATTCAGTACTGCCTTCATCCTTAGACAGATGGCCAAACCGAGAGAATGAATCAGGTGCTTGAGGATATGTTGAGAGCTTGTTGTGTGATTATAAAGCATCTTGCATGATATGTTACCCTTAGTGGAGTTTGCCTACAACAACAGTTATCAGTCTATAATTGGAATGGCACTTACGAGGCTTTATATGGTAGACGATGTAGGTATCCACCACATTGGGATGAGGTAGGCAAAAAAGATGAGTTGAGACCCCTCTTGGGCTAGAGGTGACTCAGAAACTGATAGAAGATGTGAAATTGATCAGAAATAGAAAAACAAGCCCAGATCGACAGAAGAGTTATGCCAACTTGAGAGAAAAAAGATTAATTTCCAAGTGGGTGATGAATTGTTTCTGAAAGTTTCCCCCTACAAGCGAGTAATGCGTTTCGGAAGCAAGGAAAGTTAGCACCGAGATAATAGGTCTATTTGAGATATTGCAAAGATGGGAAAGGTGCCTACAGATTGGCACTACCACCTAGCATGGACAAGGTACACAATGTCTTCCATTTCTCGATGCACGGAAGTATGTAAGTGATCCCTTCCACATCCTGAGTGTAGAGGACGTTGAGTATCAAAGAATCTTGTGTATGAAGAACGTTCAGTTCAGATTCTAGATCGAAGGACTAAAGAGCTTCGAACATGAGTGTTCCGCTAGTGAAAGTTCTTTGGAGAAATCACAAAGTGGAAGAGGCCACATGGGAGGTAGAACAGGACAGCAGAATCTCTTCCCAGAGTATTTGTGTAAATTCGGGACGAAATTTTTTTAAGGGGGTGAGAATTGTAACGCCCCACTTGAGGTACGTAGCTAATGTTTCTTATTTGTCTTATTTGAGCGGTTTATTATTAATATTGGTTGGTTGGCCTTGGTTGTATTGATATGTTGAGTAATTGCCTTGAAATTGGTTGAAATTAGAAGTTTTTTTTGGGGTTCCAGGCTTCGCCGGGCGAAGAAGAATTGCCGCGAGCGAAGAGGTGTTGCAGCCACGAAGGAGCTACTGGAAAGTTTCGCCACGGCGACGGGTCGGCTAAAAATATTGTTAAAGTTTTAGATATTTTCTTCCCTAAGGATAATTTGACCATCTACCCAATTAGTAGGAAAAGTGGGGAGTAAAATGTAAGGAAATTCATGGGAATATGTTGGTGTGGGGTGTGATTGTAATGAATCAAAGATATAGATGGAATTCCCAGAAGAGTAAGGGCAAAATGGGAATGCTTGTGCATAAATTGTGTTAAAAGGAATTAAGTCATTGCAAACCCTTCTTCTTCTCTCCACCGCCATTCTCCTTTTTACTTCCTCTCAATGCCTCTTTCATTAGTTCAAGGATTTTTTAGAGGGCTTTTGGAGTGATTGGGTAGAAAGTCAAGCTAAGGCATCCTAAGGTTAGGATTCTTGCTTTGGATGTAGATTTTGTGAGGTTTTGGATATATTGTATATTGAAGTGTCATGGTTTTATTGTTTAAAGGGTAGAGAAAAGTCAAGCAATCCAAAAGAAGGAGAGTGCTAGTGAAATCCTCAATTTCAAGGTAAGTAAATCCAATTCAAATTAAAGTTTAAGAAATCCTTGAGTAGAGATTTCTTATACATGTATACATGATACTTGATGAGAAATTGAGTAGAGATATATGTTTATGTGTTGAGAAATTGAGTTGAGATGAATATTCAGTTGTGTTGTTGGATATGCTTCCTTTATAAAAAGTGGTAATAGTGATGAGTTTGAGATGAAATTGAAGGATATTGAGAAATCCTTTTTGAAGTGTTATCTTATGAAGGAGTATAGCTATGTGAGGGAGTTTCTCCCATTTTGGATGGTTAGAGAAAGCCATAGAGCTATTGTTATAGTAGAGTCTTTTTACGCACTTTAGTTGTTTGATGAAATGCCTAAGAGAGGTTTGAGTATGAGTAGTAAACCTTAATTCTTGCAACATGGCATATTGGCATTTCATAAGTGCATTAGTGGAGATAAACCATCCATATGCATTAATTGTGCATTGAGAAGTGACTTAAGAAAGAGTAGATAACCTTGTGAATGCACTTACTCTAAGAGTAGAGAACTTTGTGAATGAACTACTCTAAGAGTAGAGAGGATGAGAAGTACTAGAGTAGAGTGAGTGAGAAGAACACTAAAAATGGGTTAGTGCTTTGTGATCTCCACCCGATAGTTATGAGAAACGGGTTGGTGCTTTGTGATCTCCACCCGATAGTTATGAGAAACGGGTTAGTGCTTTGTGAACTCCACCCGACAGTCATGAAAAGTGGGATGCTGTTGTTTGAACTCTACCCGACCGTGCCTCCGGTAAGACGAGGTCGTGACATCAAGTGAGAATGAGTAAAGTCATGAAAAGTGGGATGGTTCTGTGTGAACTCCACCCGGCCGTGCCTCCGGTAAGATGAGGCCATGACATATATCAGAAGTTAATAAAAGAAAGCTGTGTGAAAGAGAAACAGAAACAGAATAAGTGTGAGGAAAGAATTAAGAGAAAGAGCTACGGGGATAGACAAGTAGCGGATTTACTTACTGAGCATTATTTTGTGCTCACCCCGTTATTTTCCTTTGTGGATGCAGGATCTAGGTGATGATGTAGTCGGAGGGGTGTCGGCAAGCGAGGAGCAATAGCTACACTGTTCCCCTGTTTTTGAATGTTATTTTGTAAATGATACTCTTTTTGTACAAAGGATGTATATACGTAATACAAGAAAATTTTTGGGCCCATTTACTTTTATTATTATACAAGTATACAACAGTTGTTACAAGCTCGTTTCTATCTATACCTATTGCGTACAATCTTGAAATTGAGCAATTGGATGTAAAGACTGCATTCTTATATGGAGATTTCGAGGAGGAAATTTAGCTGAGGCAACCTTAGGGGTATGTATGCAAAGGGAAGGAAGACTTGGTGTGTAGGTTGAGGAAGTCTTTGTATGGGCTTAAACAATCGCCAAGGATGTGGTACCAAAAGTTTGATTCTCATGTTCTTCAGCATGGTTTTAGTCGCAGTAACATGGATCACTCTCTGTATGTCAAAAGGTTAGATAATGTTTTGTTATTTTAACCTTATATGTGGATGATATGCTACTAATAGGGAATAGCAAAGAGTTGATAAATTATGTGAAGGGTTTGTTGGATGCATAATTTGGCATGAAGGATCTTGGAGCTTTAAATTTTATTTTGGGTATGCAAATTACAAGAGATCGTCAGAGTTGTAAATTGTGGTTAAGGTAGAGAAAGTGCATTGAGGAGGTGTTGAAGAAATTTAACATGGTAGATTGCAAACTTGTGAAGGCTCCTATGACTTTGAAGTGAAGTTGTCTACTGATCAGTGTCCTAAGTCTAAGGAAGATGCTGAAGAAATGACACATGTGCCATATGTTAGTGCTGTAGGTAGTTTGATGTATGTCATGGTGTGCACGCGACCTAATATTACACAAGTAGTGGGAGTTTTAAGTCGATTTATGTCTAATCCTGGCAAGGAGCATTGTAGTGCTATAAAGAGGGTTCTTAGATATTTGTGAGGGACCTCTGATTTAGCATTATGTTATAGGGCGTGGCGATTAGTGATGAGCTAGATGTGATAGGATTTGAGGATGCTGATTGGGGAGGTGATCTCGATAGTAGGCGTTCTACAAGTAGGTGTGTATTCTCTTTATTTGGTGCCACAATTTGTTGGATGAGTAAAAGACAATGTATTATGGCTTTGTCATCGACTAAGGTAGAATACATGGCACTGACACATGCTAGCAAGGAAGCTATGTGGCTTCAAAGATTGAGTTTAGAGCTTGGTTTTAAGCTTGATACTGTGAAGATAAGGTGTGATAATCAAAGGGCTATTTATTTAGCCAAGAATCCCGCCTTTCATTCGCTGTCAAAACATATTGATATACAATACCATTTCACCACGCAAAAGGTGGAGGAAAAATTGTTGTTGTTAGAGAAAGTTGATACACTTGTCAATGTTGTAGATTTTCTAACCAAGGCTATAAGCTTAGCAAAGTTTACATGGTGTGTTGATGAGGTAGGCTTGCATTTTGTCAAGTATTCTCAAAGTGGGAGAATGTTGGAGTTGTCGACCACTTCAGCATTAATGGGCTACGTAGATGCATTCGGGGGTTTTGGGCTTTTTTCATGTATAACCGCTGAAGGATTTCTGTAAGCTATTAATTCCTTATTGGGTTTGGGCTTACGACTAGGATTTCTTATAATACTAAGTTTAGTCTTTTAAACCTAGTACATAAACACACTTTTCTCTTGGAATGAATGATAGAAATCATAGGGAAAATTATTTAATTGTAAATGAGAGAGGGGAGATAGTATTGAAATAATATTGACTCTGCTAGACATAACCTATTAATTGGGTGAACCAGGGTAAATCGAGCGTATCTTTTCTTTCGTTTTACTGTTCTGATTTTTGTGTTTGTTTGTGATTTTGGTTTCGCATATCTATTTCATTCATTTGTGACATTTAACCTCTCATAATGGGCTTTCATTTAAGTAACAAAAAAGATTACACAAACAAACTTCAAAAAAATATAACGAGCAACTTTAGGTACATAGTTACCCAATTTATAGGTACCTTAACAGTCCTTTGTTCTACATATGATAAACAAAAAGAAAAAAGAAAAGCACAATCAAGAATGGCTAATGAGATGAACCAATTCTCCATTCTTGCAACCTTGTTAACAACAGTTCTAATTTCTTCTAACCTCATCTCAATTGTGGTTTGCGAACTGGAGATCATACCTGCCGATTCATCTAAACTTGACACATGGATTGGCCAAAATGTCAAAACATTCATAGAAACAAAAAGTTTGGATGACAAAAAAGGCTCTATCTTGGATGATGTTTTGGCCACCGTGGAGGCTCTCAAAGTGATAACTGTCGTGAAAGATGGTAGTAGAGATTTTAAGACGGTGACTGATGCAGTGAAAAGCATTCCACTAGGGAACACAAAGAGGATGGTAATTAAGATTGGGGGAGATGAGTATCGAGAAAAGATCACCATTGATAAGTCCAAGACATTTATAACATTTTTAGGGGATCCAAAAGGCATGCCAAAGATTGTGTTCGATGGAACAGCAGCCAAATATGGCACAGTGGATAACGCTACAGTGGCTGTGGAGAGCGACTACTTCGTAGTTGTTAACATTGAATTTGTCGTACATCTTTTTATTTTAGATTTTGTGTTTTATTTATACTATTTTTACTCTGCCTCCCTCATCCCTTTATTGCTGATAAAAGTAATAGGTAACCTTAAATTTTTTGTCATAAAACGTCTAACCAATATTTTCTAATATGATCCAATATATAAATTATTTGAACATTTTATCATGTTTATAACTATTAACTAACTCGTTGATGCGACAAACTACGTGTAAGCGTGGAATTTGTAAGAGCATGATTTTCAGTCTTTATCCTTCTAGTGTGATGACTTAATATTCATGTTTGTTACTTTTTACTTTTTCAAAATTCGACTTTAATGCCAGATTGAAAAAAAAAAAGATGATCAACAGGCAGTGGCCTTGAGAATATTAGGAGATAACGCAGCATTCCATAATTGCAGGTTTATCGGTTATCAGGACATCTTGTGTGATTTTGTTGGCAGACATTTGTTCAGAGACTGTTATGTTGAAGGCACCATTGATGTGCAAATTTAATACTCACGAGCACATGAATCACTAATAGCTAGCTGTAAGTATACTCCCAAGGTCGATCTCTCGCGAAATTGCAGTGGTCTAAATTCTTAATTTATTTTCTTTAACTACTAAACCAAGCAATTAATTAAATCCTAACTCTCTAACCAAAAGATGGATGAAATTAATTTAAAATAAAACTATAAATTAATTAAAATTAACGAATGCAATTTGTTGAGTGTGAATTAAATCAATGAGAGTAATAGTGGGGATTTAGCTAACTTTTCAATCTGTATTGAAATATTTGGCAAATAAAACAATTAAACCCTAAATTCAGATTGTTGATTTTTCCACTAAGCCATAGAGAATTCCAATGATCATGTTTATTCTCTGTTTATAATTAACTAATTAACTTGTATGATTAAGTTGTTAACTAATTAATCGTAATCTGTACTAGAAAATCACACAATCATCCAAATCAAAACAATGATTATGTATTCAATTCGAATTCTTTTTTAATAGAGCTTAATTAAGGCAAGATGATCACTAAAACCCTAATTCTCAATTCTAATTATAAAAAGTAGTTGGCCAGTCAAAAAATTATAATTAATATCATGAAGAACAATTGAACAAGAAACAATCTAAAATCTTCATAAAACAAATCACCAAATACCCAATACAATCATGATGGTTAAACTAAACTCCCACAACATTTTTAGTTACTCATAATCAAATTCAAACCGATGAACTCAATGAATGAAAAACTAATCATATTGCAAAATAAGATGTAACTAAAAAGAAATCACCTATGAATTAAAGTAGATTGATCCTCTTCCTTCTCTCCCTTGTTGAAAACTCACAATTTCTCTCAATAAAGCAATACTCTCAAAAGCATAAAACTCTCAAATTAGGTCAAAGAGAATTTTCTTAAAATAAATTATATTGTCTTATTTATAGTTTTTCTTTGCTAGGGGTGTTTTTGGGAAAGTACAATTCAAGTCGGAGTTGGAAAAGGTAAGAATTTTATTTTCTTCGTGATCCACACCGCGACGCCGAATCTTCCCGCAAACCTTAAACTCTTTCACGCCACGATGCCGAATTCTTCATGCCGTGGCATCAACTTTCTACCCAGATAACGTTTTCACACCATGGCCTAGAAAAACTCTGTCATGGTGCCATCCAGTTGCTTCGCATTTTTCTTCCTCTTTCAACTCCGATTCTCGACCCATTTTGCATGATTTCTTCCAAATACATTCCAAAAGCTCATGAACCTTCAAAATAGTAAAAACCACCTCAAAGTAACATATTCTTAAGGTAAAACAAACAACTAACAACTAACAACATAACAAAATACTAGGGCAAATATTAGTTTATCAAATTCCCCCAAACCTAGATTTTGCTAGTCCTCAAGCAAAACAACAATGAAAGAAAGAAAGAAAAGCTCAACAAAAACCTCAAATCTTAAAGTACACTGTAATTAGCAACTAAACACATTCATACAATTGTATTCAAAATCTTAGCACAACAAAGCATTTTATGTAAATATTATACACACCTCACTACCATATTCCAATGCTCAAAACATATTTGTCTCGATCTCCCCCAAACTTAATGTCAAGAATAGGAATTCACTTCAACTCTAGATCTCACTAGATTCACTCATTATATTGCACCGATCCTAGATTTACGCACTCATCAAGCATCTGCGAGTAGAAGTTATATAGACAAAGAATAGCAATATATTCTCGCACACGAATATGGGAATAATCAATAAATGTTCATATGTTTACAAAATAGGTCTCATGAAAAGAACCAAGTACAAGGAATAGACATACATTCCTTATCTCCAAGCAAGATTTCTCAAAAGATCAGTTAGCTCTTTATTATGGTTGTAACATAAGGCTCGGTTGGGGTTAAGAAAGAAAGGTATGGAAAAACTAAAGCTTGGATCATACCAAAGCTTCTTCTTATTTGCAACTGAAAGGCAAGATCTCCTCCTAGAATTCGTTTTCGTGACCAGGGTGCTATACTTTTTTTTCTTTTTTTTTTCAATTCATCTTTTTTTTTTTTTTTTTTTTTTGAACAAGAGATAGCAAACATTTCCTCGACACTCACCATATTTTTGATATAGAATTCAACCTTCTTATCTTGTCTTATCATTTTGGTGTTCTCAACCTATAGGGTATGACTTAAAATTGGGTTAATTGGGTAAGGATTGATGTAGGTGATGAAAGAAAAGGCTAAGTGTTTTGCTTCAAAGTTGGTAATTGGTGCACACAAAAGGGTGTGGATTAAGGCTTTTAATAGGGGAAAAACATGCATAGTCTAACATCATCTCTCAAGGTCCTTCCAACTCAGAGCTACCCAATATAAATGTCTAATGAGACCATCCTAATGTAAGTATAAATTTGAAAAAGTGTTAAAGAGGTTCAAGAACACTAACTCCCTCAATCAAAATGCTTATGGCTCAAAGAACTCACAAGGTAGTCTCTACTATTCGTTTCTTAATCGTTAATTCTAAGTTCATCTCAACTTCAATATCAAGAGCATGGTCTATGGAACATGAGTATGCATCAATTTACACATCAAACTTTTGAAAATGCTAACAAAATAAACACAAATTGCATAAAGGATCGAGTTACTAACCAAAAATAAAAATTTTCAAAAACAATTTTTTTTTTTTTTTTTTTTTTTTTTTTACCCCCAAACCTAAACTAAACATTGCCTTCAATGTTTGCAAAGAAAGCATGTGTTTAGAAAAGCATTTAAAGGGAATAGATAAATAATAACAAAAAAAAACTAAAACCTGAAAAAACCACAAATAAAAAGAAAGAAGAAAGAAATTACCAAATATAGGCGGGTTGCCTCCACCAAGTGCTTTCTTTAACGTCTTGGCAAGACGTTTCTCCTTGCATGTTCAAGGAGGCCCATCCCTATGTAGGGATGTTGGTAACTCTAAGGATTTACTAGACTTTTCTTGTGGTAAAACAGGAATTGCTCTATCTAGTATCTCATGGAATCCCTAGTTTCCTCATCAAGTGTTTCCTCTACCCTATCAATTGTTAGTGCAACTTTAAGCTTATCTTCTATCTTCTCTTGCAAATAAGTGTCACAAACAAGTGAGTCCACACAATCGATAAAAGAACACTCATCATAAGTAGAAGTAGAAGGACTAGATAGAGAACCAAACACTTTAAATTCTACAGTCCCTCCCAAGACTGTCATGGTTAACTTCCCTTGATGGACATTTATGATTGTCTTGGTTGTCGCCATGAATTTTCTATCAAGAAAAATTGTATGCTCCTTGTCCTTTGAAGGTACTTCTTCCATCTCTAAAACCACAAAGTCGACGGGAACAATCAGCTTGTCAACTTGCACCAACAAACCCTCAACTATTCCCTTTAGGTATTTGATCGATCTATCCGCAAGTTGAAGGGTCTTAGTTGTTGCCTTAAGCTCCCTCAAACCTAGTTGCAAGTATATTGAGTAAGGCATGAAATTGATACTCGCTCCCAAGTTTAGCATATCTTTTGCAATTTTCATGTCTCCCATGGTGATGTTCATGTTGAAACTTCTAGGATCTTTCAATTTATGAGACAAGTTTTGTTGAAGCACCACATTAGCAACTTCTGAAACCATGACTTTCTTGTTCTTCCCATATCTCCTCTTTTTGTTAACGAGTTCTTTGAAGAACTTTGTGTAAGAAGGCATATTCCTAATAACATCCAAAAGAGGCAAGTTAATGTTAGCTTTAGAAAGCATATCAAAAATTTCAGCAAATTGCTTATCCTATTTATTGTCCTTTAGTCAATTTGGACAAGGAATTGGAGGTCTATAAGGCTCCGTCTCCTTATAAAGTGTTGGTGAGGGGAAATCCTTTGTTTCTTCATCCTTGTTGATTGGCTTGGATGATTGAACATCCTTCTCTTGCACTTCCTTAGGATTTTCTTATCTATCACGCTCCTCATCCCAATTTCCTGCATCATGTTGTAAGTCATCATAATTTTTATTATCAAATTCTTTATTTAAAATCTTACCACTTCAAAGGACTATAATAGCCTTCACTTGCTTGGGTTGACTTGGCAACTTTCCTTGTTGATGTCCTTGTAATTGACTCACAAGTTGCCCAACTTGCACTTATACCCTTTTCATAGATGCTTCTAGAGAATCAAGCCTTTGATTATTTCTCTCTTGATTTCCTCTACTAACTTGAATAAAGGCATTCAAGCTTTCTTCCAAGGTTAGATTTCTAGTTTGGTTAGGTGGTATGGTTTGGTTTGGAAATTGACTAGGCCTTGGGTTTTGGGTAGAGGCAGGATTATTATTAGTCTTCCAGGAAAAATTAGGATGATTTCTCCACCCATGATTATAAGTGTTTGAATAAGGATCATTCCTAGGCTTAGGTTGGTAAGACTCCTGTTAGAATAGATGTCCTAGAGCCAATCAATTATTGTAGAATTGACTCTTTGTAATAATGTTCATTAATCAATAAAAGACATTTTATTCTATATCACATAAATCATTATTATTGCAATATGTATTGATATATGTCCTTAGAATGGTAGAACCGTGAGGAGGGTATCAAGTGTTTCAAATCTTGATAGTGAGAACCCTATGAGCACAACATATGGTAGCCATTCTAAAAATGTCTGTAGCCCCAGTATTATTCTAAAGTAAGGGCACAGATAATACGGTAAGGCTATCATAGCGTTGAATGACCTTGTCGAAGGGCAGTGACTGATCTCACTTGTCAAGGTTGTTTGGTGACAACCTAGTGCAACACATGGGTGCTTGTTATAGGCGAATACATTGCAGTAAGTTCACTGGACTAACCCATCAGAGGATTCCATATGGATGGTAACCCCAGTGTCTGTGGAACAAATCATCTAACGAATGGTGGTGCATGTGATCCTTAGACTTAAGCTCACCGGGGCGCCTTGTACACCGATTGGTGTAGTTTGACACTAGCCTAACGCAGTTCTATTCAGAGCTATCAATACGATGGTGATTGGCTACATCAAGGAGTGTATCAAGACTATGGTGTATAGATAGAGGATTCATCACTCCTGGGTATGGGAGAAGTTATCTCACAGCGCAATTCACTATATGGCAATGACACTAAAACTGTGGCCACAATGGGATTGAGTTGTTGCTTTATCCAGTTTGTAATACAGGTCATTGGTCCAAAAACTGAATACATAATATCGAGAGTAACCGAAGGTTGACACTATTTCTATGCCTTTGTCTTGTCGAGATAACGTATTATGATGAAAGGATCGAATTGTATGATAACCATATCGTTGACAGGTAGCTACTTTGTTGAATCTGAATCTATCGGGTGGCTATGATGCCTTGCTAGGGGCCAATCTTGGTCTGTGTATTAGTGAGACAATTAATTGGTGTTAATCGCGATACTATACACTACCGGTATGATGAGGAGCCTATGGGTCATACACATAGAAGATAATTTAAGACTCAAAAAGAAAGAAGGGCGTTTTCATCTTTTTAGGTGAAAGGGTATTTTGGTAATTTCACAGTGCAATTAAATTTACTGAGGTCATAGCCTTTATTTAATTTATTAGAAAAATTAAATAAGTGAAATTACGTTTAAATATGTGTTAGCATATATTTAAATAAATTATCATTATTGTTAAATGTTAATATATATATATACATATATATAAATTAAATATATATTAATTGTTTTTAATTGAGATAATGATGAATTAAAATAAATATCTAATTAGGAGTGTTTGGAAACATGGGGTGTTTGGGTTAGAGCGCAAGCCTATTCCATATAGGAATAGGGCAATTAAAATGTTACTATAAAAGAAATGTTTTACTTGTAAAAGAGAGAGATTTTTCATTCGTTCATTTTCATTGTAAAAGAGAAAACACACAACCCCTTTTCCTCTCTCCCACGCCAGACTTGGTTTTTGCCTAAAATCAATTTCTCTTCATTTCTTCTTTGTTCTTAAGGCTAAAGAGGGATCTAGCAAATCCCTTATTAGTTCTTTGCGATTGTCTTCATGTGGACTTTATTGGTCCGATCCTACACTTGAGTCAGTAGCAAAATACATTTAGAGACAACTTGGTGGAGCCTCCAAACGTGCTTATGATTTCTTAAACTCTAGATTAATTTTCTGCAGATTCTTATTTGGTATAAACTGTAAAATCGTACCTTGATCTTGGTTCTATGGAATGATCCTTGTTATTATTGTTTTTGTTTTTCGTTGCCTCAATGGATCGTTTCCTAACAACTCCATCAAATTGGCTTGTTCTTGTTCATTCCCTGCATAAGAGTCATAAGGCAAAGAACATATGTTTGCACCATGCCCTCAAACACCACAAACTCCACATACCTCATTATTCGTTGTATTTTTGGTAGTCATAAGTTTGACTTGCTTAGTCAATTCAGCAAGTTGCATAGCCATCTCATTGTTGGAACTTAATATATGTACTCTAACTCTTCTTCCTGTCACGCTCTTTTTTTGGGGATTAGCGTCCAACATCTCATATAGCTCAAACATTTTTGTAGCAGTTTTCTCGCCCATTGTTCCATCAGCGGCATTGTCCACCATATATTGACATTGTTGTGTTAATCCATCATAGAAAAACTGATTTTGTAATTGAAGCGGGTAATGATGGTTAGGACATTAGATGAGAAGCAACTTAAATTTGTCCCATGCCTCATGAAAAGGCTTTCCTTCCATTTGAGAAAACGTTGCAATCTTGGTCTTCAAGTCAGCGGTCTTTTGATGAGAGTAAAATTTGCCCATGAATTTATTATAAACAGCCTCCCACGTAGTCAATGAACTAGGTTGAAGAGTCAAAAACCAAGCTTTAGCTATATCCTTCAAGGTGTAGGAAAACATCTCATCCTCAATTGATCCTCATTGAGTCCGTGCAATGGAAAAGTTTGCACAGTGGCATAAAAATCTCTTATGAACATCAAAAGGTTTTCATTAGGAACTCCGTAGAAGGAAGGCAACATGCTATAATGGATATTTTTCAGCTTATAATTCCTTACTGCTTCCCCTAATTGTATGCAAGATGTGGTAGTCCCAATGATTGGCCTTGCATATTCCTTCATCATCCTTTGGTTCCCTACTGGCTCCATACTTTTCGTTTCTTCAAAGCTTTCCTTTTCGTCCTCGGATTGTAATGGCTCTTCTTCAAAGATATCCTCATAATGTAGCTTATGTTCTTCAACTAACTTCTGCAAATTCTCCCTTATCTTATAAATATTATCAATTGGTGGTGCGAGATTTCCTCCTAAGGATCTTCGACCTTGCATATACCTGAAACAAAAACCTAGAAAAGTTCAAATAAAGCAAAACAAAATAAAACAAAGAACAAAGAACAAAAATCAAACAATACTAAGAAAAGAAATATAGAATTTAAACACCAATTCCCTAACAACGACACCAAAAACTTGATGTGCAAATTTAATACTCGCAAGCACATGAATCACTAATAGCTAGCGATAAGTATACTCCTAAGGTCGATCTCTTGCGGAATTGTAGTGGTCTAAATTCTTAATTTATTTTCTTCAACTACTAAACTAAGCAATTAATTAAATCCTAACACTCTAACCAAGAGATGGATGAAATTAATATAAAATAAAACTGTAAATTAATTAAAACTAATGAATGCAGTCTGTTGAATGTGAATTAAATTAATGAGAGTGGTTGTGGGGATTTAGCTAACTTCTCAATCATGTATTGGAATATTTCGCAAATAAAACAATTAAACCCTAAATTTAGATTGTTGATTTTTCCACTAAGCCATAGAGAATTCCAATGATTTTTTTTTTTTTTTCTGTTTATAATTAACTAATTAACTTCTATGATCAAGTTGTTAACTAATTAATCATAATCTACACTAGGAAATCACACAACCATCCAAATCAAAACAATGATCATGTATTCAATTTGAATTCTTGTTTAATAGAGCTTAATTAAGGCAAGATGATCACTAGAACCCTAATTCTCCATTTTAATTATAAAAAGTAGTTGGTCAGTCAACAAATTATAATTATATCATGAAGAATAATTATACAAGAAACAATCTAAAATCTTCATAAAACAAATCACCAAATACCCAATACATTCATGATGGTTAAACTAAACTCCCACAATATTTTTAGTTGCTCATAATCAAATTTGAACCGATGAACTCAATGAATGTAAAACTAATCATATTACAAAATAAGATGTAACTGAAAAGAAATCACCTAGGAATTGAAGTAGATTGATCCTAATCCTTCTCTCCCTTGGTGAAAACTCACAATTTTTCTCAATAAAGCAATACTCTAAAAAACATAAAACTCTCAAATTAGGTCAAAGAGAAATCTCTTAAAATAAGTTACAGTGTCCAATTTATAGTTTTTCTTTGCTAGGGGTGTTTTTAGGAAAGTACAAATTTAAGTCGGAGCTGGAAAATGTGAGAATTTTATTTTCTCCGCCATCCACGCCACAATGCTGAATCTTCCCGCAAACCTTAAACTCTTTCATGCCACGGTGCCGAATTCTTCATGCCACAACATTAACTTTCTGCCCAGATAACTTTTTCACGTCGTGGCATAGAAAAACTCTGCCATGGTGCCATCCAGTTGCTTTGCATTTTTTTTTCCTCTTTTCAACTCCGATTCTCAACCCATTTTGCACAATTTCTTCCAAATACATTCCAAAAGCTCATGTACCTTCAAAATAGTAAAAACCACCTCAAACTAACATATTCTTAAGGTAAAGCACACAAATAAAAACAAAATACTAGGGCAAATATTAGTTTATCAGCCGTCGATTTCATCTTTGGAGATGGCCAATCCCTATACCTGGTACTTTGGAGATTCTTATGGTTTTATAGATTATTATAATCTTATAAATACATTCTAAAATGTGGTTAAGAAACATTGGTACTAAAATAAGGAGGTTGAAAAAAATAAAAATAAAAGAAGCTAATGCAATTAACCTTAGTTAATATAATAAATAACACATATATATTTCACAGTTTACATCCATACAATAAGAAGATGGTTACGATAATGGGTACAAAAGACAATGCTAGATTGACGTGTCAACAAGCATTAAAGCTAACCATTAGATTGTTTATGTAGAACATGACTATAAAATTGGTGGCAAAGGGTTTATTAGTAATAACAGCACATGGCAGAGAAGAAGTGAGTGGCAAAAGTGGATTCACGTTTGTCCATTGCAACGCAATCGGCAGTGGTGACACATACCTTGGATGTGCGTGGAAGAATAGCCCTAGGGTGATATTTGCTTACACATACATGGGTGAACACATCAACGATCAAGGATGGCTTAATGGAATGTATGGAGAATATAATAACAGTCAAAAGTACGGTTCTAATCATCTTTTACTTTAATTCAACAATGATTGTTTTAATTATTAACAAACCTCATAACAAATGGTGTATTCTTTTTTTTTTTTTTTTGGTTGAAATTTCAATTTTGCATTAACGTATATTATGGAGAGTACAAGTGTATGGGACCAGGGGCTGATTCTACTAGTCGAGCCAAATTTGTCAAGATATTATCAGATGCAGAAGCTGAGCCCTTTTTGAGCATGACTTACCTCGATGGAAACAAGTGGGGTCTCCCACCTCACAAGGTGTAAACTTATTCACAAATAAATTCGTCCAACAACGAGGCTCCATTGAAGGAAAGTTCAACTACGTACAATGAAGGATGCGGATATAAAATATTTATAGATTTTTATTTTCGATGAACGTTTCTTGATAACTTTTTGTTTTTTTAATTCTTTTCCAATATTTTTACCTTCTCGGGAAGGGATTGTATAAAAAAAAATAGTGTTAGATAGGTGCCCTAGAGCTAATCAATTATTGTAAAATTAACTCTTTGTAATAATGTTTATATATGAATAAAAAAGCATATTCATCTATGTCGTGTAAATCATAATTGTGTATATTGACTTAGGATGGTAGAACCATGACGAGGATATCAAGTGTTTCAAATCTTGATAGTAAGAACCCTATGATCACATATGGTGACCATTCTAGAAATGTCTGTAGCCCTGATATTATTCTGACCAAGGACACAGATAATACGGTAAGGCTATCATAGTGTTGAACAACCCTTTCAAAAGACAATGACTAGTCTCACTTATCAAGGTTGTTTGTCGACAACCTAGTGCAACGCATGGGTGCTTGCTGGAGGCAAGTTCACTGGATAGACCCACGAGAGGATTCCATATGGATGGTAACCCTAATGTCTATGGAATAAATCCTCTAACGAATGGTGGTGCATGTGATCCTTAGACTTGAGATCATCAGAGCGCCTTGTGCACTGACTGGTGTAGCTTGACACTAGCCCAACGTAGTTCTATTCAAAGCTATCAATATGGCAGTGATTGGCTACATCAAGGAGTGCATCAAGACTATGGTGGATCGACAAAGGATTTATCATTCTTGGCTATGGGAGAAGTTATCTCACTACACAATTTAGTAAATGGAAATGACACCAAATCTGTGGCCATAGTGGGATTGAGTTGTTGCTAAATCCAATTTATTAATCCGGTCATTGGTCCAGTAATGGAATACAAAGATATCGAGGATAACTGAGGTTGACACTATTTTGTACGTCAGCCTCGATGAGATAACGTATGATGAAATGATTTGATTGCACAGTAACCATATCGTTGATAGGTAGCTATTTCGTTGAATCTGAATCTATTGGGTGACCATGATGTCTGGCTAGGGCCAATCCTGGTCTGTGTGTAGTGAGACGATTAATTGGTGTTAATCGCGATACTACCCACTATCAATATGATAAGGAGCCTACGGGTCACACACTTCGAAGATAATTTAAGAATCGGTTTGTGAAAGGGGTATTTTCGTCTTTTAGGAAGAAAGAGTATTTTGGTAATCTCATTGTGCAATTAAATTACTAAGGTTGTTGCATGTATTTAATTTTAATATTAAAATTAGTGAGATTATATTTAAATATGTGTTCGCATATATCTAAATGAATTATTATTAATTAAATGTTAATAAATATATATATATATATATATATATATATATATATATATAGATATATATTATTTGATTTTAATTATAATAATAATTATCTATAAAATTAAAATACCATAAATCAGTGTTTGGTTACAAGGATAGATTAATATGTGAATCTATGGCTATTCCCAATGGGATTAGAGTTTTAATTAAGTGAAACTTAATTAAAACATATGAAGTGAATTATTCATTCATTGAATGAAACAAAACCCTAGCCACCCTCACTCTCCCTCTTACGTTTTCATAGAGTAAATTAGAAAACTTTACTCTTTTGATTTTATTGGATTCTTGAAGCCTTCACTTGTTCTAGCAAAACACTTGTCAGATCTCCGAATTATCTTTGTGTGGAACAAAGTTCAAGCGATTCTACATTGAATCGGAAGTGAGATCAAATCAGAGACGTTTGAAGGAGCTTCCAAACGTACGTAAGTAAATCTGAACCTGTATGGATTTACTGTTATATTGATTTTATACATATTCGATTATAAACATGTAAACATTATAATCTATACCCAAATTTTAGATTAAGCAATTGATCGATTTAGTTTTTAAATCTGATTTTTCCGCTGCGTATATCTAATTAGTTGCTAATAGTGGTATTAGAGCCTTGGGTACTAGATTATAATGTTTAAACGTTGATTGATAACATGTATATTTGTTTGATAACATGTTATTGCATATATTGATTATTTTTAAATATGTAAAATTCTGCAATCTACATGATTTGATTGATAAAATGATAATCAATGTGTTGGTGAATGATTTTTTGGTTGGTTGATATCCTAGTTGTATGCTAATGCATTTGATTCGATTCGTAATCGCGAAAAATTTCAAAATGTGAACTGTATGTTCACATATTTGTAGCTCTCACCGCAATGAAATAAATCTTCGTTGAGGTGAACACGAGATCGTGGCTTCTGGCCATGGCAAAATAACACTTTGTCACGGCGCAATGTGAAAAAGTAGATCTCTCCACGGTGAAATAAAACTTCATCGCAGCAAGATGCATTTCAGAATCCTGGAGCTATCTGGTGGTTGAATCTCACCGCAAAGGAATAAAAACTTCGCTGTGGTGACTGTGTGGTATTTGTTCTTCACTGTGGTGAAGAATTTTCTCCACCACGGCAAGATAGTTGTTAGACTAGTTTGTGTTTTTCGCATAGGGACCAAACTACAGTTTTTCAAAACCTTTAAAGCCAATAAATATTTTGTACATTTAAGGGGGTGTTTGGTTCAGGGAATGTTGGATTACTGGAAAGTAAGATTACCTTGAAGATTACTGTGAATCTTTAGGAAAATGTGTTTGGTTAATTAGTGGGTAAGTTATATTAATGTGTTTGGTTGGGAGGAATAAATTGGTGAGTATGTGATTTAAATTATTGAACTGTCCTCAAATTAAATATTATTATTATATTTTTTTTAATATTGATTATTATTTAGATTATAATAACCCCCTACATTTAAAAACTTAGAAAAAACAACTCCATAATAAAAGTTTAGAAAATCAACAAAGCACCCCCACCAACCTAGCCACTGCCTGCAACCATCGTAGGTCGCCGGCAGCTAGCAACCTAACAGTTCACAGAAGGCATGAAATGGCCTCCGTGCGCCGTATGGTCATTTCCGGCTAGAGATCTGGCCGAAAATGACCAGACATGACAGATATGGCCGTCAATGGCCAGATCAATGGATCTGGCCTTTGATGGCTAGATCGATTGCGGTGACGGCTAGCCACGACGGTGGTTATCGATGGCAGGTGGGTGGGGGTGGTGGCTTGGGTGGGCTACAATTAATTTGTTTTGAATTCAAGGGTAATTTTATCCAAAAAATTAATTAATTGGGGTGAAAGAACATTCATGTAAATAAATTTAAAAATAAGGGCATTATTGTCCTAAAATTTTACTAATAAGGGATAGAACTATAACAAAAAAAAGATTACCCTGGTAATCTTACAATACCTAAGAAAATGGAGGTAATCAGATTACCTCCAATATTACCAACAGTAACTGCTATTGGTATTTGAAGATTACCGGAATCTTATATTACTTAACAACCAAACGTGGTAATCAAGTAATATAAGATGACATAACCCCAGTAATCCCATTTACCCCTAACCAAATGTCCCTTAAGAGGGTAGTTTAATAATTTTGCCCACCCAATTCAAAATTGATTGTTTAGAATGTATGCAATATTCTTGTTTGATAATTGCATGGTGCCCAGTACATGACCCTTAGACCTATTGCTTAATTTTTATTTTGAGCTTATTTGTAATTTTTAAATAAGTAGGACCTGCTTGTCCTGCCTCTCTCTAATATCTCCGTGTATTTCTTTTCTTAGCTCACTCCCCTCGTATGTAACATGAGGTTTCTATTTTATTAATGTAAATTAAAACAGGATTTCACTGTGTAAAATCTTTGTACTGATCGTGATGAAGAAACGAAGGAGCAATGAAGAGGAATACCTTGAAGACCCAAGTTTTATCTTTTAAACCCTAGGTTGACCTACCAATTCCTTTAAGCTCGAGGAAATCGGTTTTAGTGGGCCATGTACCGACACGTTTAATTTTTGCTTAGAATGCATGCTAAGGTTGAATGGTTAATAACATGCTGATCAATGACATTCTAATAAAGATAATAAATTGGTGAGACGTAAAATAAAAACCATCAAGTAAAGGATATTAAGTCAGCAACTAAAACGCCTTCCATCACCATGACTTTAATCAAACCACTATTCATTGGAACCTTGTTCGCCAAAGCGAAGGGTACACTTCTGCCAGTGGGAGGTTAAAGCTCATTGAAGTTTTCCGTAATGGTGATGGGTCGACTTAAATGATATGTTTTGCTTGTTCGCCAAAGCGAAGGTTGATAAGCATATCATAGGCATTGTAGAGAAGTACATTTTTTTTGTGTACGTGACGACATGTAATGTCCATGCTACTGATACTATATAACGCCTAGCATGGAGGTACATGATTTAATTTATGTTTTTATAGCCCTTAGTTAATGTTTGTTAAAGTGATTTTAAGAGAATATGAAGAAAATGCCTTAAACTTGCATTAAGGGTAAATGGTCCTTTCACTCAAAATTAGTTGAAAAAGTGGGGAGTGAAAAGAGATAGAATTTCATAGAGAATGCATTAAAAATGAGGGCATTATGGTAATTGACTAAAGGACATAGATGGAATTTCTAAGAAAGAGTAAGGGCAAAATGAGAAAGTGTGTTTACAAACTAAAGTGTTAAGGGTTTGAAACCCTTATTTTCTTCATTCCACCGCCACACTCCTCCCCCATTTTCTCTCAAATTTTCATTCAATCTAACAAGGATTTTGAGGGCTTTTGAGTGATTTTTCATAGGGTTTTGATTTTAGGCTTCAAGAGGTAAGGATTCTTGCTCTTTATCTATGTTTTATTTGTGTAGTTGAGTTTTTATGAAGTTTATGCTTAGGGTTAAGAGAAGATTTGAATCCAACAAGAGTAGAGAGCTTAGTAGAGACTACTCAAGCATAAGGTAAGTAAATTCCACTCAAAATCCAACTCAAGTTAAAGTTTAAGAAAATCAAGTGAGTAGAGATTTCTTTTAAATATGCATATGTTATGATTATTGAGAAATTGAGATGAGATGGATGATTAGTTATGCTTGTTGTTGGATATACTTGAATATGAGGAGTGTATGTGATGGTTTGATGATGGGTTGAAATTGGAAGAATTGGAGAAACTTTTGGGAGTGTTTTTGCCGTGTAGGTATGGTGATGTTACAAGAGAGTTTTTCTCTCAATTTGGATGGTTTAAGAAACAAATAGAATGATAATTACATTAGGGTTTGTTTATGCACAAGTATTGTTTGATGAAATGCCTAAGAGAAGTATGAGTTGAGTAGAAACCTTAATTTTATGCAACATTGCATATGTGCATTTCATAAGTGCATTTAAGTAAGAAATTTTAAGCATGAGCCATCCATATGCATATAATTGTGTATGTGTAGAAACTTAAGAAAGAATAAAGAATAAAGACTAAAGGATAAAGAATAAAGAAAGAAAGAAAGAATAAAACATTCTAAGAATAAAGAGAAAGAAAGAATAAGCATTAAAGAATTAAAGAAAGAAAAAGTGTTAAAGAAGAGAAAAGAATAGGTTGGTGTGATGGGGAACCGTGAGTGTTAAGAAGAAATTCCCACATACACGTCACTTTACTTGAGTGGCATAAGAAGAAGTAGAATTGTACTACCCGTAAGAGTATATGTGGATGACGGTTGTACTAAGAAGAATTCCTACATGCACGTCATCTTAATTGAGTGGCCTAAGAAGAAAGAAAAAGTTGTACAGCCTGCAAGAATGCATGTGGATGAGGATTGTACTCACTCACACGGTCAAGGTTCCAAATCCATGCATCAATCGAGACCGATCGGCAAAGAATAAGAATAAGAAAGAATGACAAAGAGTAAGAAAAGAAAGAATGAGAAAGAATAAGAATAAGAAAGCATGAGAAGGCTTGAAAAGGCCAAGAAAATAAAAGAAAATAAAAGAATAGAAAGAAAAAGAAAAGAAAAGAAATAGAACAAGAAAATAGAAATAAGAAAGAAAAAGCATTTTGTGCATTATTGCATATGCATTTTATTCATGCATATTGCCATGAATTTCATCATGGTTAGGAAGAATAGAAAGAATAAGAAAGAAAGAACAGAGGGAAGTAGAAAGAAAGAAAAGAACAGTGAGAGTTAGAAACAGAGAAATAAAAGAGAAGGAATTAAGTAAGGAAAGAATCAAAGAAGAAGAAAAGTTAAGGGATTTACTTACTGAAAATTTTTATGCTCACCCCATTGTTTTTCCATGTTTTTGTAGGAAATAGGTAAGCAGCGGTCGGAAGGACATCGACAAGCGGAGAGAATTGGCATTACTGTCCACTGTCGCTAAGTTTTTGTACTTGTTATTTTGATATATGTAAAGAATTATATTTTGTATGTAAAGAAAAAATTTGGGCCCAACTATTTTCATATGCTAATTATGTATGTTTTCATAGTATATGTTATAAAATATACTATTAGAAAGAAGTCATTACATACTGAGAATCACACTTGAGGACAATGGCTTTGGTCATCGTATT
The DNA here is from genome assembly GCF_008641045.1 of Pistacia vera. NCBI lineage: Eukaryota > Viridiplantae > Streptophyta > Magnoliopsida > Sapindales > Anacardiaceae > Pistacia > Pistacia vera. The sequence goes on along the minus strand of NW_022196283.1, from coordinate 63,365 downwards.
ATGTGACTGGCTTGTTGGCTTACTTCGCATTTGAGGTTGGTAGTGGGAGCTATCAACGGATTTGGATTAAATTTGTTAGCCTATCTAATCAACCCATTTTGGCTTGTTCGCCAAAACGAAGGTTTGAAATGGGCTAGATGGGATCTCAGTCCACTACGAAGGCCAACGAGCTTTCCCTAGTTAATAATAAGGGCTATTGGCTTGAGGAAAAATAGTGGGAGCATTTTTTTAATAAAAGACCTTATTAAATAATAATAAACATTGTAATAACTTTTACTTTTCTGCATTTCTAGATTCACTAAAATGAGCAATACCAACCTACAATCAATAATCGAAAAGGAAAATAGGCTGGATGGATCCAATTTCTCGAACTAGTATCGAAATCTTCGAATTGTACTGAAGTTTGAAAAGAAATTGGGTATCCTTCACAAGCCTTATATGGCTGAGTTTGATCTTGATGCCACTCAGGAAGTAAATGACACTTACCAAAAGTTCCTTGATGATGTTGATAATGTTCAATGCATTATGCTAGCATCGATGACACCAATATGGACGCTGCTGCCATGATTCTACACCTCAAAGTCATGAGAGGTATAAGGTGTTGAGTGTATTGTTTAGGAGTTGAATGACTGAGGGAGCCCAAGTTGGTCCTCATGTGTTCAAGATGATTGGGTACATACTTTGGGGTTTGGTGTGGATGCAGACTTACAAGTGGATTTAATTGTGCAGTACTACCTGATTCCTTTTCACCATTCATAATGAATTTTAATATGAACATGATGGTGAAATCCCTGTCGAAACTTTTGAACATGCTTAGGGATTGCAGAGCAAGACATGAAAAACTCCAAGATTGTTTTACTGGTTGCTACTAGTAAAGGAAAGGGTAACAGCAAGGGAAAGGCCAAGGCCAATCCCAAGCCCAAGCCCAAAGGATAAGATGCTCTCAAGCCTGAGGGTGGCGTTGGGAAAGGTGGGAAGATAGTCTACTTCTATTACGGCAAGCCTGGCCATTGGAGGAAGCACTACAAGGCTTTCCTCGCAAATAAGAAGAAGTTAGGCGGTTCAACTTCAAGTATGTACATGATTGAGATTAACTTCTTTCCTTCAACATCTTGGGTCATTGACATAGAATGTGGTACTTACATTTGTTCTGATGTGCAGGGACTAAGGTAGAGTAGATTGCTCGCCAAGAGAGAAGTGGACCTATGAGTTGGAAATGGAGCACATGTGGCTGCATTAGCTGTAGAGACTTATTGTTTGAATTTGCCTATGGGCTTATTATTAGAACTCAAAGATTTTTAATTTGTACCTGCTATTTTTAGAAACATTATTTCAGTATTCGCTTTGGATAATATAGGATATCATTTTGAAATTTCTAATGGATTGTTGTCCTTTAATTTGAATGGTATTCTTTTTGGAATAGCAAGGTTATTTAGCGGATTATATGTTCTAGATTTAAACAACAAAGATATTCTCAATGTGGATACAAAGAAAGCTAAACATAGCGATCAAAACCAAACATACCTCTGGCATTGTAGATTGGGTCATGTTAATTATACTCGCATTGCAAAACTTCAAAGGGATGGTGTTTTGGACCCTTTTGACTTTCAGTCATTTGAGGTATGCGAGTCATGCCTTTTAGGCAAGATGACTAAGTCTCTATTCACAGGACAAAGTAAAAGGGCTACTGAACTGTTAGGCATCATCCATAGTGATGTATGCGGTCCACTAACAGTTAAAGCCAAAGATGGATATTCACACTTCATCATATTTACTGATGATTTCAGAAGATATGGTTATGTCTACCTTATAAGATATAAATCTGAAGCCTTTGATAAATTCAAAGAATTAAGGAATGAAGTATATAATATGTTGGGCAAAAGTATTAAAAGCTCTTCGGTCAGATCAAGGAGGTGAATATTTGAGCTCAAGGTTTTCTGAATACCTGAAGGAATGTGGGATAGTATCACAACTCACACCTTCATATACACTCAAACATAATGAAGTGTCTGAAAGGAGAAATAGGACCTTACTTGATATGGTTAGGTCTATGATGAGTTTTAGTGATCTACCTGCATCATTATGGGGTTATGCCCTAGAAGCTGTGACTCACGTATCGAACCGTGTGCTATCAAAGTCTGTAGATAAGACTCCATATGAACTATGGAGTGGGCGAAAGCCCAACTTATCTTATCTAAGGATTTGGGGTTGTGAAGCTTATGTCAAAAAATTGACTTCGAATAAGCTGGGCTCAAAATCCTACAAATGTATATTTGTGAGGTATCCTAAGGAGACCAAAGGATACTATTTCTATCATCTAGAAGAGTGCAAAATTTTTGTTGCTCATGCAGGTGTCCTCTTAGAAAATGAATTTTTTTCTGAGAAATACTAGTGAGAGAAAAGTAAAACTCGATGAAGTTCTAGAACCACAAGATACATTAGACGAAGGATGGGAGGATGTGCCACAAGAAGTGGTTGAACATCGTAAGGAGGTTACTCCACACTCTGTTGATCAAAGTGAACCACCTCAAGTAGTATAGGAGCTACGTAGGTCTGGAAGAGTATGCCATGAGCCCGAGAGATATGTTTTTCTGATGACTCAACATGGTGACGTACTGGTCTACCAAGACAATAAACTCAAAACCTATGAAGATGCTATATCAAATCCAGATTCCATTAAATAACTTAAAGCCATGAAATCTGAGATGGACTCCATGTACCAGAACCAAGTATGGTTTTTGGTGGATCCACCTGAAGGGGTAAAACCCATAGGGTGTAAATGGGTCTTCAAGAAGAAGACTGACACGAATGGCAAGGTGCATACCTATAAGGTACGACAGTTGCCAAAGGTTTCAAACAAATTTATGGTATTGACTATGAAGAAACCTTTTCACTGGTTGCCATGATTAAATCCATCCAGATTATGCTTGCGATTGATGCATATCATGACTATGAGATTTGGCAAATGGATGTCAAAATAGCTTTCCTGAACGGAAACCTTGAAGAGGATGTGTATATGACACAACTCGATGGTTTTGTTCTTGATGGACAAGCTGATAAGATATGCATGTTATAGAGGTCCATTTATGGACTCAAGCAAGCTTCAAGGAGCTAGAACATTCGTTTTGATGAGGTCGTAAAAGAATTCGGTTTTATCAAGAACGAAGATGAGTCCTGTGTTTACAAGAAAGTAAGTGGGAGTGCAGTGGCATTCTTCTTGTTGTATGTCGATGACATACTTCTGATTAGGATGATATACCGAACTTGCAGCTGGTAAAGACTTGATTATCCAAGTGCTTATCCATGAAGGACTTTGGAAAAACAGCCTACATCCTCTGAATAAAGATCTACCGAGATAAATCACGTAGGTTGCTTGGCCTAAGTCAAAGTACATACATAAACAAGGTATTGAAGAGATTCAGTATGGAAGAATCTAAGAAGGGATTTCTTCCGATGTCACATGGTGTCTATCTCTCTAAAGATATGTGTCCTAAAACACACGATGAGAGAGAAAGAATGAAAAGGATCCCATATGCGTCAGTAATTGGATCTATCATGTGTGCCATGTTATGTACTCAGGTTGATGTCTCATGTGCATTAAGCACTTGTAGTAGATATCAATCGAATCCAGGTGGCGTCACTGGATAGTGTTCAAAAACATTCTTAAGTACCTGAAAAGAAAAAAGGATATGTTCTTGGTTTATGGAAGGGAAGATGAGCTCATTGTAAGAGGATACAATGATGCTAATTTTTAAACGGATAAAGATGATTATTGCTCGTAATCTGGGTTTGTATTTTGTCTCAATGGGATTACAATGAGCTGGAAGAGCTCCAAGCAAAGCACTATAGCAGACTCTACAATAGAGGCTGAGTATATTGCATTATCTGATATGGCCAAGGAGGTAGTTTGGATTAAGAAGTTTGTCAACGAACTTGGTGAGGTCTCCATGATTGTTGATCCAATAGACGTCGATTGTGACAACAATAGAGCAATAGTTCAAGCAAAGGAACGACGATCTCACCAAAAGTCCAGACACATACTTAGATGATTTCATCTCATCAGAGAAATGGTTGAGAGAAAAGATGTTCAGATTAGTAAAGTGCATACTGATGACAATCTCATTGATCCACTGTCGCAACAGAAGCATGAAAAACACTTAAGGTCATTCGGTATTAAATACATAAATGATTGGCTGTAGTGCAAGTGGGAGATTGTTAGACAGGTGCCCTAGAGCCAATCAATTATTGTAAATTTGACTCTTTGTAATAATGTTTATTTATCAATAAAAAGGCATATTCATCTATATCATGTATATCATAATTGTGTGTATAGATATATGTCTTTAGGATGGTAGAACCATGACAAGGGTATCAAATGTTTCAAATCTTGATAGTGAGAACCCTATGATCACATATGGTAACCATTCTAGAAATGTCTATAGCCTTAGTATTATTCTAACTATGGACACAAATAATACAGTAAGGCTATTATAGTGTTGAATGACCCTATCGAAAGACAGTGACTTGTCTCACTAGTCAAGATTGTTTACCGACAACCTGGTGCAACACATGGGTGCTTGTTGGAGGCAAGTTCACTGGACAGACCCACAAGAGGATTCCATATAGATGGTAACCCCAGTGTTTATGGAATAAATCCTCTAACAAATGGTGGTGCATGTGATCCTTGGACTTGAGATCACCGAAGCGTCTTGTGCACCGATTGGTGTAGTTTGAAACTAGCCCAAGTTAGTTCTATTCAGAGCTATCAATACAATAGTGATTGGCTACATCGAGGAGACTATATCAAGACTATGGTAGATCTACAACTGATTCATCACTCCCGGGTACGGGAGAAGTTATCTCACTGCATAATTCAGTAAATGGAAATGACACCAAATCTGTGGCCACAGTGGGATTGAGTTGTTGCTTAATCCAATTTACTAATCTGATCATTAGTCCAGTAACTAAATACGAAGATATCAAGGATAACTGAGGTTGACACTATTTATGTACCTCGGCCTCGATGAGATAACGTATGATGAAAGAATTTGATTGCACAGTAACCATATTGTTGATAGAATGCCTTGCTAAGGGTCAATCTTGGTTTGTGTATAGTGAAACGATTAATTGGTGTTAATCGTGATACTATCCACTGCGATATGATAAGGAGTCTATGAGTCATACACTTAGAAGATAATTTACGAATCAATTTTTTAAAGGGGTGTTTTCGTCTTTTAGGATAAAAGGGTATTTTGGTAATCTCACAGTGCAATTAAATTTGTTGAGGTTGTTGTCTGTATTTTATTCTAATATTAAGATTAAAATTAGTGAGATTATATATAAATATGTGTTCGCATATATTTCAATGAATTATTATTAATTAAATGTTAATATATATATATATATATTAATTGATTTTAATTATAATAACAATTATATATAAAATTAAAATACCATAAAAGGGTGTTTGGTTACAAGGATGGATTAATATGTGAATCCATGGCTATTCCCAATGGGATTAGGGTTTTGATTAAGTGACACTATATAAGTGAAACTTAATTAAAACAAATGAAGTGAATACTCATTGAATAAAAAAAAAAAACTAGCCACCCTCACTCTCCCTCTCACGTTTTCATAGAGTAAATCAAAAGAATTTTTATTCTTTTGATTTTACTTGATTCTTGAAGCCTTCACTTGTTTTAGCAAAACACTTGTCGGTTCTCCAGATTATCTTCGCGTGGATCAACGTCGTGTGATTTTACATTGAATCGGAAGCAAGATCAAATCAGAGACGTTTGAAGGAGCCTCCAAACATATGTAAGTAAATCTGAACCTGTATGGATTTACTGTTATATTGATTTTATACAGATTTGATTATAAACATGTAAACATTATAATCTATACCCAGATTTTTGATTAAGCAATTGATCGGTTTAGTTTTTAAATCTGATTTTTCCACTACGTATATCCTATTAGTTGCTAACATATAGGAGGATCGTCGATCAAAGCTATTGACGTTAATAGGAGTGTTGCCTTGCACATTAAGCTTTCATAGTATTAATTGTTTTTTTTTAATCAATAATCGGCAATTGTTGCAACATTCAACCTCTTCCTAAATGTATCATGGCTTTCTACAAATGATTTCAAATTATTTTATCTAATCATTATGATGAGAATTCAAATTTGAAGGTTAAAGTATTTAGTCCATCTTTAATGGAGATTTGCATTTATTTTATTGGTAAAATTTTGTTTTAAATATCTTTACCTTGGGTTAGAATAGTTCACATGCAATTATATAATATTGTTTGCCGAAAAAGGAGAACTGTCCACACCTATGCAATTATAATTAGCAACTTGTAAGTTCCATGTATATATGAGACATATTAGAAGCCCTATACTATTCTTACATGTACATTAAAATTCTTCATGGTTTCATCATTGTGCATCTCAGTGTCTCTTAGTCGTAGTTAGCAAACAGCAGAGACCATAAAGGATTACATAAAAAACGTAAAAAAAAAAAAAAAAAAAAAAAAAAAAGGAAAGAAAAGGAAAAGCAATAATAAACAAAGAACATTATTTAAGAGTTAAGAAATGATGTTTTGCTGACTTCATATATATTCCATCCTATACATTAAATAAAGAGTTCGCAACTAGTGTATTGAATTCTACGAGGGATAAGGCCTAAAAGAACCTCCAGAAACTTAACTTATTTGTTGCTTTTAATTTCGACATTGTACCAAAAGCATGTCATTGCCATTCGTTTACTCATTCCAAGCTGTGTAATGAACTTGTTTGAAATTGAGAACAAAACATAGCGGCAATGTTTCACGGATTCAAATAAAAATGAGATTCATAATAAATTCTTAAGTCGTTATAAAAAAAATATAAATAATGCGAGAATAAACATCCAAAAGAAAATAGACAAATACGACTCCATCTCTATGATAGAAATAAGACTATACTCTATTCAAACAGGGGTGACCATAGAACAATAAATATGCCATGTGTACACGAAAAAAAATATTAAAAACAAAAAAAAAAAAACGAACGAACGAAGGAAAGTTTTACGTGACAAACATAGATCTATATTTGAATTGTAAGAAATTTTAATCACTAGTATAAATATTGAAGCCAAAGTTCTACAGTATCAAGGTTCGCAATAATAATACTTGTGTTAGTGATATAGGATATGCCTATACCTCTCTAAGAAGCACAATAAAATATCCCTATCATATTATTACACGCCAAATTACACATTGTGATAATTTAGTTCATGAAATGAGCCTAAAAATATATCATTTTGTATATTTATTCTTGACCTAAAAGGAAAATATATGTATAAACACAATTTAAATATATAATAAATTATTTATGATTTGATAATTATTTTTTAACAATATAATAGAAAGTGAAACATATTTTTTAGAGGGTTAAACTTCAAGTTGTATTATAAACATGAACGGAATAAGGATTCTTGGTTTTGTGAAGGATCTATACTTTTTTTCCATACTTTTTAAGAAATGGGCACATTTAGGTTGCACATATCAAAAATTTTGTGGAAACAATGCAATCGAAAAGGAATGAGGGTACCCATTCACATTGCCTCATCAAATCCGTGAAGCAAAGAAACCCTAAGAGCAACATGAGATTGATTTAGAAAGGTTTGGGAAGCTAGCTAGCATGTGTAACGAGCAAGAAACCGAGCTTGACTAGTAACTTTCAAGGTTCATAATAAAATGCGGACGTAGTTTTGGAGAGGATAAGGTTCATGCCTTGTGGTTTTAGGTTCCAAATCTATTTTGATTCGACGTAAAATTGACCTCATCGGTAAACTGAAATAAATAGAAAATTACAATTAAGCGTAGGCAGCAACGTTTAGTTTACTAATAATTAATTATGTTCTTAGTAACAGGTATATATGAATATATCTTATTTAATGAAAGTTCTATATTTAATATTGCTAGTTTTACGTTTTGCTGCATGCCTTACGTCTTGTGTTACAAATGAATACGTCAACCATTTTCCCCTTAATTTCTAATGATCATCGAAATCCAAATAGATTCTCTCGATATATATGGTGTCATGTACAATTTGTTTCTAACCATCGCTATTCTTGGTCATGTTGCCCTTGAAAACTTGGAAGCCTAATTCAACTTAACGGTCGTAGTTTTGAACAACAAAGTATCTTGTGAGCTTTCTACCTTTTTGTAGCAAAGGTTCCAAATTCCTTAAGTACCCCTGCTTTATGTCCTAATACTAAGCATTATTTATCAACTTTCAGGAGAAAAGTACTTTAGAAATGGTTTTGAAAAAAAAAAAAATTACATTAAAAATTTCTATATAGTTTAAATCAATTAAAACGGTTTATCCAAGACAATAATATTACTCTTTAAAAAAATCTAAAGAACTTCATAAGAACCGTGGATATGAGAAAGGCATTTGTGACATTTAACCTCTCACAAAGGGTGTTCGTTTAAGTAAGAAAAAAGATTACACAAACAAACTTCAAACAAATATAACAAACAACTTCAGGTACACAGTTACCCGGTTTATAAGTACGTTAATAGTCTTTCGTTCTACATATCATAAACAAAAAGAAAAAAGAAAAATGCAATCAAGAATGGCTGAAGAGATGAAACAATTTGCCATTCTTGCAACCTTGTTAACAACAGTTCTAACCTTATCCCAATTGTGGTTTGTGAACAAGAGATCATACCTGCCGATTCATCTAAACTTGACGCATGGATTGGCCAAAATGTCAAACAATTCATAGAAACAAAAAGTTTGGATGACAAAGAAGGCTCTGTTTTGGACGATGTTTTGGTCACCGCGGAGGCTGGTCTCAAAGTGATAACTGTCGTGAAAGATGGTAGTGGAGATTTTAAGACGGTGACTGATGCAGTGAAAAGCATTCCACTGGGGAACACAAAGAGGACGGTAATTAAGATTCAAGGAGGTGAGTATCGAGAAAATATCACCATTGATAAGTCCAAGATGTTTATAACCTCTTTAGGGGATCCAAAAAGCAGGCCAAAGATTATGTTCAACGGAACAACAGCTAAATATGGCACGGTGGATAGTGCTACGGTGGCTGTGGAGAGCGTCTACTTCGTGGCTGTTAACATTGAATTTGTCGTACGTCTTTTTATTTTAGATACTGTGTTTTATTTATACTATTTTTACTCTGCCACCCTCCTTCCTTTATTGCTGATAACAGTAATAGGTAACCATAAATTATTTGTCATAGCACGTTTAACCAATATTTTCTAATATGATCCAATATATAAATTATTTGAACATTTTATCATGTTTATAACTACTAAGTAACTCGTTGGATGCGACAAACTACATTTAAGCATGGAATTTGTAAGAGCATGATTTTTAGTCTTTATCCTTCTAGTGTAATGACTTAATATTCGTGTTTGTTACTTTTTACTTTTTCATAATTCAGCTCCAATGCCGGATGCAAAAAAAGATGATCAACAAGCAGTGGCCTTGAGAATATCAGGAGATAAGGCAGCATTCCATAATTGCAAGTTTATTGGTTATCAAGACACCTTGTGTGATTTTGTTGGTAGACATTTGTTTAGAGACTGTTACGTCGAAGGCACCGTTGATTTCATCTTTGGAGATGGCCAATCCCTATACTTGGTACTTTGGAGACTCTTACGGTTTTATAAATCATTATAACCTTATAACCTTTATACATTCTAAAATGCGATTAAGAAACATTGGTATTAAAATAAGGAGGTTAAAAAAAAATAAAAATAAAAGAAGCTAATGCATTTAACCTTAGTTAATATAATAAATAACACATATATATTTCACAGTTTACATCCATACAATAAGAAGATGGTTACAATAATGGGTACAAAAGACAATGCTAGATTGACGTGTCGACAAGCATTGAAGCTAACCATTAGATTGTTTATGTAGAACACGACTATAAAATCAGTGGCAAAGGGTTTATCAGTAATAACAGCACATGGCAGAGAAGAAGTGAGTGGCAAAAGTGGATTTGCATTGTCCATTGCAACATAATCGACAGTGGTGACACATACCTTGGATGTGCGTGGAAGAATAGCCCTAGGGTGATATTTGCTTACACATACATGGGTGAACACATCAACGATCAAGGATGGCTTAATGGCATGTACGGAGAATCTAATAACAGTCAAAAGTATGGTTGTAATCATCGTTTACTTTATTTAAATGATGATTATTTTAATTATTAACAAACCTCATTACAAATGGTGTATTTTTTTTTTTTTTAAATTTCAATTTTGCAGAAAGTATATTATGGAGAGTACAAGTGTATGGGACCAGGGGCTGATTCTACTGGTTGAGCCAAATTTGTCACGATATTATTAGATGCTGAAGCTGAGCCCTTTTTGAGCATGACTTACCTCGATGGAAACAAGTGGGTTCTCCCACCTCCCAAGGTGTGAACTTATTCACTAATAAATTCGTCCAACAACGAGGCTCCATTGAAGGAAAGTTCAACTACATACAACAAAGGATGCGGATATCAAATATTTATAGAGTTTTATTTTCGATGAAAATTTCTTGATAACTTTTTGTTTTTAATTCTGTTCCAATTTTGTTACCTTCTCGAGAAGGGATTTTATAAAAAATATAGTGTTAGATAAGTGCCCTAAAACCAATCAATTATTATAAAATTAACTCTTTGGAATAATGTTTATTTATCAATAAAAAGACATATTCATCTATATGGTGTAAATCATAATTGTGTGTATTGATATATGTCCTTATGATGGTAGAACCATGACGAAGGTATCAAGTGTTTCAAATCTTGATAGTGAGAACCCTTTGATCACATGTGATGAACATTCTAGAAATGTCTGTAGCCCCAGTATTATTCTGACCAAGGACACAGATAATACGGTAAGGCTATCATAGTGTTGAACGACTCTGTCGAAAGACAGTGACTGGTCTTACTTTTCAAGGTTGTTTGTCGACAACCTAATGCAATGCATGGGTGCCTACTGGAGGCAAGTTCATTGGACAGACCCACCAGAGGATTCCATATGGATGGTAACCCCAGTATCTATGAAATAAATCCTCTAACGAATGGTGGTGCATGTGATCCTTAGACTTGAGATCATCGAAGCGCCTTGTGCACCGATTGGTGTAGTTTGACACTAGCCCAACATAGTTCTATTCAAAATTATCAATATGGTAATGATTGGCTACATCGAGCAGTGCATTAAGACTATGATGGATCGACAAAGGATTTATCATTCCCGTGTACGAGAGAAGTTATCTCACTGCACAATTTAGTAAATGACAATGACACCAAATCTGTGACTATAGTGGGATTGAGTTGTTGCTCAATCCAATTTATAATCCAATCATTGGTCCAGTAATTGAATACAAAGATATCGAGGAAAATTGAGGTTGACACTATTCTATACCTTAGCCTCGATAAGATAATGTATGATGAAAAGATTTGATTGCACGGTAACCATATCGTTGATAGGTAGCTATTTCGCTGAATCTGAATCTATCGGGTGGCCATGATGCCTTGCTAGGGGCCAATCTTGGTCTATGTATAGTGAGACGATTAATTGGTGTTAATCGCGATACTACCCACTGCCGATATGATAAAGAGCCTACAGGTCACACACTTAGAAGATAATTTAAGAATCAGTTTGTAAACGGGGTATTTTCGTCTTTTAGGACGAAAAAGTATTTTGGAAATCTCATTGTGTAATTAAATTTATTAAGGTTGTTGCCTGTATTTAATTTTAATATTAAAATTAAAATTAGTGAGATTATATTTAAATATGCGTTCACATATATTTAAATGAATTATTATTAATTGAATGTTAATAGATATATATATATATATATATACACCATAAAAGGGTGTTTGGTTGCAAGGACAGATTAATATGTGAATCTATGGCTATTCCCAATGGGATTAGGTTTTTAATTAAGTGACACAATATAAGTGAAACTTAATTAAAACAAATGAAGTGAATTATTCATTCATTGAATAAAACAAAACCCTAGCCACCCTCACTCTCCTTCTCATGTTTTCATAGAGTAAATCAAAAGAACTTTTATTCTTTTGATTTTACTTGATTCTTGAAGCCTTCACTTGGTCTAGCAAAACACTTGTCGGTTCTCCAGATTATCTTCATGTGAATCAACGTTCAAGCAATTCTACATTGAATCGGAAGTGAGATCAAATCAGAGACGTTTGAAGGAGCCTCCAAACGTACGTAAGTAAATTTGAACCTGTATGGATTTACTGTTATATTGATTTTATACATATTTGATTATAAACATGTAAATATTATAATCTATACCCAAATTTTGACTTAAGCAATTGATCGATTTAGTTTTTAAATCTGATTTTTTCGCTGCGTATATCCTATTAATTGCTAACAGTGGTATCAGAGCTTTGGGTACCAGATTATAATGTTTAAACGTTGATTGATAACATGTTATTGCATATATTGATTATTTTTACATCTGTAAAATTCTGCAATCTGCATGATTTGATTGATAAAATGTTAATCAATGTGTTGATGAATGACTGGTTGGTTGATATCCTGGTCGTATGCTAATGCATTTGATTCGATTCATAATTGCAAAAAATTACAAAATGTGAACTGTACGTTCATAGATTTGTAGCTCTCACCGCAGTGAAATAAAGCTTCGCCAAGGTGAACACAAGATCGTGGCTTCTGGCCATGGCAAAATAACACTTTGTCGTGACACAATGTGAAAAAGTAGATCTCGCTGCGGCGAAATAAAACTTCGCCACAGCAAGATGCATTTCGGAATCTTGGAGTTATCTGGTGGTTGAATCTCACCACAACGAAATAAAAACTTCATCGTGGCGACTGTGTGCTATTTGTTCTTCACTGCGGCGAAGAATTTTCTCTGCCATGGCGAGATAGCTGTTGGACCAGTTTGTGTTTTTCGCACAAGGACCAAACTATAGTTTTTCAAAACCTTTAAAGCCAATAAATATTCTGCACATTTAAGAGGGTAATTTAATAATTTCACCCACCCAATTCAAAATTGACTGTTTAGAATGTATGCAATGTTTTTGTTTGATTATTGCATGGTGTCTGGTACATGAGTCTTAGACCTATTGTTTAATTTTTATTTTGGGCTTATTTGTCATTTTTAAATAAATAAGACCTGCGTGTCCTGCCTCTCTCTAATATCTCCATGTATTTCTTTTCTCATCTCACTCCTCTCGTATGTAACGTGAGGTTTCTATTTTATTAATGTAAATTAAAATAGGATTTCGCTTTGTAAAATCTTTGTAATGATCGTGATGAAGAAACGAAGGAGCAATGAAGAGGAATAACTATGAGACCCAAGTTTTATCTTTTAAACCCTAGGTTGGCCTACCAATTCCTCTAGGCTCGAGGAAATCGGTTTTAGTAGGCCATGTACCGACACATTTAATTTTTGTTTAGAATGCATGCTAAGGTTGAATAGTTAATAACATGCTGATCAATGACATTCTAATAAAGATAATATATTGGTGAGACGTAAATTAAAAACCCTCAAGTAAAGGATATTAAGTCAGTAATTAAAACGCCTTCCATCACCATGACTTTAATCAAACCATTGTTCGTTGGAACCTTGTTCGCCAAAGTGAAGGGTACACTTCTGCCAGTGGGAGGTTAAAGCTCATTGAAGTTTTTCTTAATGGTGATGGGTCGACTTAAATGATATGTTTTGCTTGTTCGCCAAAGTGAAGGTTGATAAGCATATCATTGGCATAGTAGAGAAGTACACTTTTTGTGTGTACATGACATGTAATGTCCATTCTACTGATACTGAGAATCACACTTGAGGACAATGGCTTCAATCATCGTATTATGTGATTGACTTGTTGGCTTACTTCGCATTTGAGGTTGGTAGTGGGAGCTATCAACTGATGCGGATTAAGTTTCTTAGCCTACCTAATCAATCCATTTTGGCTTGTTCGCCAAAGCGAAGGTTTGAAATGGGCTAGATGGGATCTCAGTCCACTACGAAGGCCAATGGGCTTTCCCTAGTTAATAGTGAGAGCTATTGGCTTGAGGAAAAAAGTGGGAGCATTTTTTTAATAAAAGACCTTATTAAATAATAAGAAATATTGTAATAACTTTTACTTTTCTGCATTTCTAGATTCACTAAAATGAGCAATACCAACCTACAATCGATAATCGAAAAGGAAAACAGGCTGGATGGATCCAATTTCTTGAACTAGTATCGAAATCTTGGATGTACTAAAGTTTGAAAAGATATTGGGTGTCCTTGACAAGTCTTATATGGCTGAGTTTGATCATGATGCCACTCAGGAAGTAAAGGACACTTACCAAAAGTTCCTTGATGATGTTGATAATGTTCAATGCATTATGCTAGCATCGATGACACTTGAGCTGCAAAAGCAGCATGAGAATATGGACGTTGCTTCCATGATTCTGCACCTCAAGAAGCTTTTCGAAGGAAATGCTCGTCATGAGAGGTATAAGGTGTCGAGTGCATTGTTTAGGAGTCGTATGACTGAGGGAGCCCAAGGTGTCTATATATGGACTCAAGCAAGGTTCGAAGAGCTAGAACATTCGTTTCGATGAGGTTATAAAAGAATTCGGTTTTATCAAGAACGAAGATGAGTCATGTGTTTACAAAAAAGTAAGTGGGAGTGCAATGGCATTCTTTCTGTTGTATGTCGATGACATACTTCTGATCGGGAATGATATACCGAACTTGTAGTTGGTAAAGACTTGGTTATCCAAGTGCTTCTCCATGAAGGACTTAGGAAAAGCAGCCTACATCCTTGGAATAAAGATATACCGAGATAAATCACGTAGGTTGCTTAGCCTAAGTCAAAGTACATATATAGACAATTTACTAAAGAGATTCAGTATGGAAGAATCCAAGAAGGGATTTCTTCCGATGTCACATGGTGTCTATCTCTCTAAAGATATGTGTCCTAAACACACGAAGAGAGAAAGAGAATGAAAAGGATCTCATATGCGTCAGCAATTGGATCTATCATGTATGTCATGTTATGTACTCGGGTTAATATCTCATGTGCATTCAGCACTTGTAGTAGATACTAATAGAATCCAGGTGGCGTCACTAGATAGCTGTCAAAAACATCCTTAAGTACCTGAAAGGACATAGGATATGTTCTTGGTTTATGAAAGGGAATATGAGCTCACTAGAAGAGGATACAGTGATGCTAATTTTCAAATGGAAAAAGATGATTATCGCTCGCAATCTGGGTTTTTATTTTGTCTCAATGGGGTTATAGTGAGCTGGAAAAGCTCCAAGCAAAGCGATATAGTAGACTCTACAATAGAGACTGAGTATATCGCATTATCATATGTGGCCAAGGAGGCAGTTTGGATTAAGAAGTTTTTCACTGAACTTGGTGAGGTCTCCATGATTGTTGATCCAATAGACACCTATTGTGACAACAATAGAGCAATAGCTTAAGCAAAAGAACCACGATCTCACCAGAAGTCCAGACACATACTTAGACGATTTCATCTCATCAGAGAAATGGTTGAGAGAAAAGATATTCAAATTAGTAAAGTGCATAATGACGACAATCTCACCGATCCACTGTCGCAACAGAAGCATGAAAAACACTTAAGGTCATTCAGTATTAAATACATGAATGATTGGCTGTAGTGCAAGTGCGAGATTGTTAGATAGGTGCCCTAAACCTAATCAATTATTGTAAATTTGACTCTTTGTAATAATGTTTATTTATCAATAAAAAGGTATATTCATCTATACCGTGTATATCATAATTGTGTGTATAGATATATGTCCTTAAGATGATAGAACCATGACGAGGGTATCAAGTGTTTCAAACCTTGATAGTGAGAACCCTATGATCACATATGGTGGTCATTCTAGAAATGTTCGTAGCCCTAGTATTATTCTGATCAAGGATACAGATAATACGGTAAGGTTATCATAGTGTTGAATGACCCTGTTGAAAGACAGTGACTTATCTCACTTGTCAATGTTGTTTGCTGACAATCTGTTGCAACTTATGGGTGTTTGCTAGAGGCAAGTTCGCTGGACAGACCCACCAGAGGATTCTATATGGATGGTAACCCCAGTTTCTATAGAATAAATCCTCTAACGAATGGTGGTGCATGTAATCCTTAGAGTTGAGATCACCGGAACACCTTGTGCACCAATTGGTGTAGTTTGAAACTAGCCCAACGTAGTTCTATTCAGAGCTATCAATACGGTAGTGATTGGCTACATCAAGGATTGTATCGAGACTATGGTGGATCGAAAAAGGATTCATCACTCCCGAGTACGGAAAAAGTTATCTCACTGCACAATTCAATAAATGGAAATGTTACCAAATTTGTGGCCACGGTGAGATTGAGTTGTTGCTCAATCCAATTTATTAATCTGATCATTGGTCCAATAACTGAATACGAAGATATCGAGGATAACTGAGGTTGATACTATTTATTTACCTCAGCCTCGATGAGATAACGTATGATGAAAGAATTTGATTGCACGATAACCATATCGTTGATAGGTAGCTATTTCGTTGAATATGAATTTATCGGGTGGCCATGATGTCTTGCTAAGGGCCAATCTTGTTCTGTGTGTAGTGAGACGATTAATTGGTGTTAATCGTGATACTACCCACTACCGATATGAAAAAGAGTCTACGAGTCACACATTTAGAAGATAATTTACGAATCAATTTGTTAAAGGAATATTTTCGTCTTTTAGGACAAAAGGGTATTAATCTCACAATTTAATAAAATTTGCTGAGGTTGTTGTCTATATTTAATTTTAATATTAAAATTAAAATTAGTAAGATTATATTTAAATATGTGTTCGCATGTATTTCAATGAATTATCATTAATTAAATGTTAATATATATTTTTTTTATTTTTTTATTTTAATTATAATTAATAACAATTATATATAAAATTAAAATACCATAAAAGGGTGTTTGGTTACAAGGATGGATATTATGTGAATCCATGACTATTCCCAATGGGATTAGGGTTTTAATTAAGTGACACAATATAAGTGAAACTTAATTAAAACAAATGAAGTGAATTATTCATTCACTGAATAAAACAAAACCCTAGCTACCCTCACTCTCCCTCTCACGTTTTCATAGAGTAAATCAAAAGAATTTTTATTCTTTTGATTTTACTTGATTCTTGAAACCTTCACTTGCTCTAGCAAAACACTTGTCGGTTCTCCGGATTATCTTCATGTGGATCAACGTTCGTGTGATTCTATATTGAATCGGAAGCGAGATCAAATCAAAGACGTTTGAAAGAGCCTCCAAACGTATGTAAGTAAATCTGAACCTGTATGGATTTACTGTTATATTGATTTTATACATATTTGATTATAAACATGTAAACATTATAATCTATACCCAGATTTTGGATTAAGCAATTGATCGGTTTAGTTTTTAAATCTGAATTTTCCGCTGCATATATCCGATTAGTTGCTAACATATAGGAGGATCGTCGATCAAAGCTATTGACGTTAATAGGAGTGTCGCCTTGCACATTAAGCTTTCATAGTATTAATTTTTTTTTTTTTAATCAATAATCGGCATTTGTTGCAACATTCAACCTCTTCCTAAATGTATCATGGCTTTCTACAAATGATTTCAAATTATTTTATCTAATCATTATGATGAGAATTCAAATATGAAGGTTAAAGTATTTAGTCCATCTCTAATATTGGAGATTTGCATTTATTTTATTGGTAAAATTTTGTTTTAAATAACTTCACCTTGGGTTAGAATATTTCACATGCAATTATATAATATTGTTTGCCGATAAAGGAGAACTGTCCACACCTATGCGAAAAAAAAAAAAAAAATAGCGAGTGCGTAACATTTTAATAGTTAAGAATTTTGCAATTAACTAACCTTTTAACTAGTGATCATAGGAGAAGTCGTAGCATTTTTCATGGTCCCAACCTAGGAAAGAAAGGATTACACAAAAAACGTAAAAATAAAAAAAAAGGAAAAAAGGAAAAGCAATAATAAACAAAGAACATTACTTAAGAAATGATGTTTTGCTGACTTTATATATATTCAATCCTATACATTAAATAAAGAGTTCGCAACTAGTGTATTGAATTCTATGAGGGATAAGGCCTAAAAGAGCCTCCAGAAACTTAACTTATTTGTTGCTTTTAATTCCGACATTGTACCAAACGCATGTCATTGCCACCAGTGGCCGACCTAGGATTTTTGCTGAGGGGAGGCCTTCGCGGTTCCGCCATTATTTATCAAACAACTAGTGAAAACTTTAAAAAAATCACCAAACCTTAAGCAAAGGAAATAATACAATATCAATAATCTGAAAGAAAATAATGCAATAACTCAATACTTTACTACTTGAATAAATCTATGAGAAGCAAAATTTTGAGCAAATTATGCTGAAAATAACATCCAATTCACGAGAAAATACAAGAAAATTTTTACATGGAAAAACCTTTTCAATTAAAGAGAGCAAAAGACTACGGGAATCTAACGATCCACTTAAATCTAATATAATTAAAAGAGTTTACAACAATCACAATCCACAAAAAATGTTGTACACAAATTTCTTATTTCTCCTCTTTTTTTCTTTTTTTTTTTTCAATTTTTTTTAATTTTTGACTTTCAAAGATTATAATATAAATTTTCATGATTTTGATCAAACCTAGCATAAGCTAAAGTCAATCAAAACTTAAATTAAGTTAACGTTGCCTTGACTTTTAATATGAATTAATAAAAAAAGGAAAAATTTTCTTAGTATAAACATAGATAATAACTCAAACTTCTTAAATTAAGTCAACGTTGCCTTAATTAGTGAAAGCTTCAACAATTTCAGTCTTCAAAAGTTTTAAGAACGAATAACATAGAGAAAGTGAAAAAGAGAATGAGAGAATAAAGAATTTTAAGAATAAAATCATAAAAAACATGTGAACGTAGTGGAAAGAGTTTTAAACTTTTGATATGAGGTAAGCGTAGAATATATATATTAATAACAAGTTTTTTTATAAGTATGGATATATGTATTATATTTCTAATTATTTATTTTTTTAAAAATATGAAGGTAGGCCTTGATAAATATATTAATAGAATTTTTTTACGGCCTATATAAGCAATTTTTTTTTTTTTTAAATGTGAGGGTAGGCCCAGGTCCGCCCCTGATTGCCACTCGTCTACTCATTACGAGCTGTGTAAGGAACTTGTTTGAAATCGAGAAAAAAACATAGCAACAATGTTTCACGGATTCAAACAAAAATGAGATTCATAACAAATTCTTAAGTCGTTCTAACAAAATAAAATTATGCGAGAATAAGCATCCAAAAAACTATAGACAAATATGACTTGATCTCTACAATAGAAATAAGATTATACTCTAATCAAACGGGAGTGGCCATAGAAGAGTAAATATGCCATGAATACACCAGAAAAAAATTATTAAAAAAAACAAAACAAAACGAACGAAGGAAAGTTTTACTTGACAAACATAGATCTATATTTGAATTGTAAGAAATTTTAATCACTACTATAAATATTGAAGCCAAAGTTCTACGGTATCAAGCTTCCCAATAATAATACTTATGTTAGTGATATAGGATATGCCTATACCTCTCTAAGAAGCACAATAAAATATCCCTATCATATTATTACACGCCAAATTACACGTCGTGATAATTTAGTTCATGAAATGAGCGTACAAATATTTCATTTTGTATATTTATTCTTGACCTAAAAAGGAAAATATATATATAAACACTATTTAAATATATAATAAATTATTTATAATTTGATAATTATTTTCTAACAATATAATAGAAAGTGAAACATATTTTTTAAAGGGTTAAACTTCAAGTTGTATTATAAACATGAACGGACTAAGGATTCCTGGTCTTGTGAAGGATCTTTACTTTCTTTCCATACTTTTTAAGAAATGGGCACGTTAAGGTTGCACATATCAAATATTTTGTGGAAACAATGCAATCGAAAAGGAATGAGGGTACCCATTCCCATTGCCTCACCAAATCCGTGAAGCAAAGAAACCCTACGAGCAACATGAGATTGATTTAGAAAGGTTTTGGAAGCTAGCTATAGCATGTGTGAGGAGCAAGAAACCGAGCTTGACTAGTAATNTATCAGCTCGTTATTGGTCAACTCACAATAGGTCCCGCTTGCCCAACAATGGGTTCTGTCTGACTAAATGCGAGCTGTCACGTCAGTATTAGTAAAAGAAGTTTGTGAGAAATGTTTGTTAGTCTATCTTTATTCTAATTTAATTCAAACGACATGTTGATTTCCTAGTATGACACGATGTCATTTGATACTTGGATGACTTGTTCATATTAGGAACAACATGTCGTATATATATGGAATGACGTTTTCTAGAATATTTTTAACCCCTTAATCTTTCACTAAATATCAACAAAGTAATTTTAGGTTTCTTATTGGACCTAAATGATATTTACCATCGAGAATTTTAAGATTAAAACCTCAAAAAAAAAATATCGAGCATGTTTGGCTTATTATTTCTGCCCATATTCTCAATCTTCTTCTCCAAATAATGTTTGGCACATTATTCCAGAAATATTACCCTATTTTTTTAATTACTTTTAGACCCCATAAGGTTATTAATTTCATCAAATACACCCTAAAAAAAAGTTTAAAAATTATCAAAAACACCCCTGCAACCCATACTTGCTTGATTCCAGCAACCACTGTCGGTGGTAGCCGAAATCTGTACAACGGCCTACCTGCTGACCAGAAATGGCCGGAAGTTCACCGATCTGGCCTTTTCCAGCCAGATCTACCACAGATTTGGCCGTGAACGGCCAAAAAAATGGCCGTCATTGAGGTCAACGACGGCCAAATCTTGGCCATCGTTGACCGAAAACGACAGCCATATCTTTGGCCGTCGCTTTGGCCTTTTCCGGCCGTCGCGGCCACAACAGGCTGTAGATCTGACCTTTTCTGGCCAGATCCGTGGTGGATCTGGCCGGAAAATGCCATAACGACGCGTTACAACACAGATCCGATCAGTCTGTGTCGTAACACGATTTTTCGGCCAGATTCCAACGGTGGTGGTCGGAATCTGGCACTGCAGGTGGTGGGGGTGTTTTTGTCATTTTATATATTAGGGTATTTAATTAAATTAGCAAACCTAGGGGCTTTTTCATAAATTTTTAAATTTTACCTCGTAATGCTCCCCTATCCAACTACCCAATATTATTCCCAAAATCCTATCCAAAATAATAAACCTAATGCACCCAACATTATTCATAAAACCATCTCAATTTGCTTTCAAATCATCTGAATCCTCAACCTTCTTGACGGCCTATGCCTTCCTCAAAGTACTAGTTACTGCAACTTGTCCAGAACATCTTCCTACTTTTTTTCAGAATCTTCAGTGCAATTTTCCCACTATGTATAAAATTTTCTTTGCATTCACCACCCTTTATAAACAAGCAAAACCCACACGGCCAGACCCTCCCACCTTTACCTTCAATTTCTTTTCCATGATAGATCATTCATTCTAAGTTCTAACTAACAAATACACATAACAAGAAGAATAATTAAAAAAAAAAATTTACAAGACATCAAATATCTGAGCCATGGGCGAGGTCACCAACAAATACAAAGAAAAAAGCCAAAGAGATAAGGTCACCCATCGGAAACAGACGACAACATGGAGACTTGGTGAAGGAAGAAGAATGGTGACCGCGACTGGTGACTGCCGACCGTTAAGCAACAGATCGGTGAGCAAAGATCGGCGGCGTGAGCAAAGATCGGTGGCGTGAGCAACGTGAGAAATTTGTGTGGCTACTGGCTGAGGCGTGACCGCGTGACTCCGACGTGAGAAGTGAGAACTGAGAGTGAGAGACAATGAGAGTCCAAGAGAGAGTGAGAGACTGAGACTGAGTCACTGAGACTCTAAGAGTGTGAGAGACTGAGAGTTACTGAGGAGTGTCTGAGTACCGACGCCAGTGCGAGTGAGTCTGAGATCTGTACTGGAGCAGTGGAGCTTTCGAGCTGGAGACTGGAGTAGTGAAGACTGAAGACTGAAGTGAGTGAGTGTTAGACTGTGTTAGGAATTGCAAAATAAAAAACGTAAAATGCAATAATTTTTTTAAAATTTCGGTTCATAAAACCGGTTCCGGGTAACCAGAATTAATTTTGTCAAAAACCGAATCGGATATTTGGTTTTTTTTAATATCCGAATCGAAATCGAACCGAAACCCAAAAAAAATCGAATTTTCAGTCCGATTCGATTTTCAGGTTTTTTTTTCCACCCCTAGTTTAAAAGAGTTATTAACTGCCTCTTTTGATCCTTGATGGGAGGTTAAAGGCAGTTGATGGGAGTTACTTGGTCCCGAGCCTAGCCATATATAAAGATATCATCTTCTCCATCAAAAAGATATCACGAAAATACAAAAAGGAAGAAAAGGTTCTGGAGGAGGCATAGGCTAGAAGACATCTCTCAAACATTCACTCACAAATTATTCACGTTTTAGCTTCTACAACACTTGAACAATATGGCTGGAGGTAAGTGGTTAAATTCTGCGTTATATTACATACGTAATATTCCACAAAATATTTATAATTCAAATAATTGCATAATTAAGAAAAAAAATATTTATTTTTTTAATAATTATAATGTAATTTAAATATAATTTTTACAGGATAAATTAGTCAAGTTAACAAAAATCTAAGGGTACCTTTGTAATTGTGAAGGTCATATACGGTTAATTTCAAATTTAATCGCTCAAACTACCGGCAGGTGGTGTGTATTGTTGCCTGTTGGGGTTAACTGTCCGTTTTTAACAGTGTCATGGGATACATGTGATGTGGCATAAACCCACAAAAACAAAAGATGTGGCACGTTCAAATCAACTTAAAAACAAAAAAACAAAAAAAAATATATATATTTTTATTTCGGTTTAATTAAATTCTAAAACTAATAATTGCAATTACATTTCAAAAGTGTTTATACGATTTACAATAAGTTATTTACGTCTTTTGAAAAAAAAAAAAAAACTAAAAATTTAATCTTCTTCCATGAGCTCTTTTTTAATATATTTAAAGTGTTAAAATTTTAAAATTCACCCTATATAATTTTATAAATTTGACTTTATACTTTGTGGTATATAAAAGCTTCTTATTTTTTTAATTTAAGACTATAAAACTCTTTTTAACTATTTTCAAACTAAATAATAAACTAATTTTTCATAAATGTTATACTTTTATAAGTACTAAATCTTACTCCCTCTGTTTTTTTATAAATATGTTTTGAGGGTGTAAATTTTTTTCAAATTAAATGACGTTGTCTTGTCTCTAACCCACATCTCCATTCTCCACTTTTTTCCATAGCCCACATCTCTTCTCTCTCTCTTTATCTTATCTCTTTCCCTCATCTCCTCTCTTCCACATTTTCCATCACCCACATCTTCTTTTTCTACTCTGCCTCCATCTTCTCTCTCTACTTTTTTCTATAGCCCACATCTCCTTTCTCTTTTTCGCTATCTCTTCCCTATCTCCTCTCTTCCACATTTTCTATCACCAATGTCCCGTTTCTCTCTTTCTCTATTCCACCACTCATCTCCTTTCTCTCTTTATCTACTAAGGTTGTAGAGCCTGCAAAAATGAAGAAATCACCTTTCAATTAAAAGCATGTATGCTATGATCTCTTGTGTACTCTGTAACCTTTCCTTTTTTTTTTTTTTTTTTTTTTAAAGATAAAGTTGCATTTTTGTTTAGGTTATTGAGATTCTCAAACGTGAAGTGGCTGCCCTTGCACACCTGTATATTAACCTTCTCGGTTATGTCATCAACGTCATTCGTAGCTTCTAATGTTGGAAGAACATTTAAATCAATTTCTCCAAGCACACCTATACTATTACATTGTTCGGCCATAGTGAGTGACGAATAAAATCAGAGAGATGAAAGTCAGTAAAAAGAGATAGTCATGGTGAGCAGTGGCGGATCCAGAAAATTTTTTTAGAGTGGGCAAAATAAAAACTAATTATATATTAATATTTTTGTCAATTAATATTTTTGTTAGGGTGGGCCAAAATCCAAAAATGATATATGTTAATATTTAAAAAAAGAAATTTGAGGGTGGACCATGGCCCACCCAAAAATGGGCTGGATCCGCCCCTGATGATGAGGGACGAATAGAATAAAAGAAATGGAAATGAGTGACTAACATAGTAAAAGAAAAGTAAGCAACGAAGATGAACAAAATAAAAGAAATGGAAGTAAGTCAATAATAGGAGAGAGAAAATGACAATATATATATAGTAAAACCTCTTTATAGTGATACTCTATATACGAATAAACTCTACATAGTCATAAAAAATTCAATTCCCAATTTGGGATAGTTATAAATAAGAATAAACTCTATATTGTAATAAGTTATAATATTTTTAATTCTCGTCTTAAGAAAAGTTACCTCCACATAGTAATAATTATCTATATATTACAAAAAAAATATATATGCTATGTTACATTAAAGGTTTAAGATGAATAAAATATTTATCTAAAGTTGTTTGAGATAAATTTTATGCTTTAGAGTTGTTTATACATCTTTTAACTTGCAGGTAGATTACTCGCTAGCATGAATATCTTTTGTTGAATTATATTTCTAGTTTCTCAAGTATGTTTATAACTTCTTGGCACAAACTTTTTGTATTTCTGTACTATTATCCTTATGATTATTTCTTTGTCTTCTTGTCTACTTGTAGTATGATTTCTTCTTTAGTTAAAGCTACATGACTTATTGCTCATTAGATGATTCAGAAAGATAATATATCCATTGATTAGTGTAATGAAGTTGTCGAATCTTCACTAAATCTATAATGACTCTTTGATTCTCCTCATCCACTTCATTTGTAACTTGCAATTCGTCGCCATTGGAGATCCTATTTGATAATGATTAAAACAATTAGCAATAATATGTGGTTCACATCAATTTGCTACATAATTTTCTAATGATTAAAAACATAGGCAATAGTGGTTTCACATCATTTGCTACATAATTTTGTAATGATTAAAATAATTGGCAATAGTTTTGGCTTCACATCAATTTGCACCATGCAGTAATTGCATTTACAATTCCATCAATGACCCTTATCTTTGCTAGTTTCAAGATACGATCTTCTGTCCGTTTCAAAATAAGCAATTAAAGCGTTGAATTGAAATCTTAATAGTATCAAACTTAATTGAAATCCTAATACTGTAATATTAAAACATGAATTATAAATAAATGTTTGTTACCAAACCTCTATTAAATTATAACCTCCTCATAATAATAAAATTATTATCACACCATATAACTATGAAGAGGTTTTATTAATATATATTATATATATATATATATATATATATTATATAATATAATATATATATATATATATTATGTTAAATTATTTAAATAATTCATTAAGAGCATCTCCAAATGACTTTTATATGACTCAAACTCTTTATTATAAAGAGTTTATCCATAAAAAATAGTCCAACAGACTCTTTATCTTTAAAATATACATTAAAGAGTGAGTTTACTCTTCACATTTAGAGAGTCAAATTTCAATCTCTATCTTAATTTTAATTAATAAACTACAAATTCCTATGTATTTTATTATTATTATTCTCTCCCATTAAGTTTTTTCTTAAAAATAAAGCATCTTATTAAATTTAAAAAGTCTATTGGATTTGAATAAAAATTGTATTCTTATATTTAAAATTAATGAAGATACTCTTCAAATACTGCCCCATTGAAGATGCTCTTATGTGTGCAACGGAAAAAACAAAGTTTTTCCTACCCGCAAAATCAGAAGAAAAAGTCAAATTAGAGAGACATGAAATTGTTTCATTAAAAGTTATGTAGAAACTTAAAACGTCATTTATATTGACACGGAGGGGTAATATATATGTCACAGATATCTTTGGTCACAAAAATATAATAATGAAGAATAGAGATTGAACAAACAACTCGTAGGAACCTTTAGCTTAAACTAGATATTACTATTTACTAGTCAACATAAGAGAACACAGCATCTACGTTGCAGAGTCTTATCATATGTTGGTATGATAAAATTATCACAAATGAATAAATTAAAAAAAAAAATTTTCCAAAATTGACATTTAGATAAAATAAATATAATACATATATAACTACATTTTATTCATTAATAAGATAAATAGAAAAAGAAATGTGCAATATATAGACATGATTCTAATGTGGTAAAATAGATTTTCCAAACTTGATCAACATTAAGAATTAATGCCCTCAACACATCTAATAGAATGAAAAAAGTATTTCTTGATAGCATGGAAAAGGAAAACCACATTTGATACCTCTACATTTGAATTTATATGTTTTATTATTCTAGCGTTCAACCATGACGTGGACACTCAAAAGTAGAGTATCCTGAGAACCAAACATGGAGACTAATTTCAAACTTAAGATACAAGGTAAATCTCGGTACATTCCATAACAACCGCATATGCTAAGGTTGTACTAAGGTTTAATTCCACTCTTTTCTGGAACAGTAAATGTGCTTCTTACTCAATTAAACATTCGATTCAGGTCACATTCACCAATACAGAGGTTACCTCTACCAATAGCACACTGCATATTTTCTAACTAAAAGTTTCCTATTGCTTCACTTACAGAGAGAAGAAATGAAAATTAAAGGGGGAATATCTGAATACATGGAGACTATGCTTTACACCATAAAAATCAGCCCTAAATCTTGCCCACTACAAAGGCCAGCATAATTTGCTTATTCTTCAACGGTTAGTGATTCTGCAGCTGCGAAATCACCAAAGAAACTTTACTTCAAGTTAAAAACAGATGACAGCAATAAAAGCAAACAACGTATGCAATAAAGCTCACCTAAATAATGCTGAATTAGTGTAATTATAACCAAAACAAGGAGCCATTTGAAAGCAAAGACAATGAGCAATGACTTTTGACTTATTTCTAAAGATAATATGTATTTGTTAAACTTCATATTGTTTGCAGTCATGCAAATGAAACAAAGAATTGCCCACTTTCTTCTAATCATACTAATACAGAATCCAAGATTCTACTCCATGTAGTCCATACACCTATCTTATATATCCATTCTCAACCAGACTAACCCATTTAAGCGGACCCTTCATTCAGACCTCCACAATGGCCCCTCATATTCAAACTTATAAGGTAGTGAAACTTTGAAAAAGAATGTACTTCTAAGGTGTCGGTAAAGTTTAGTTAGTGATTAATGTTATGAAATAAACTTTCAAACAAAGTCTCAACAACAATAAAACATTAGGAACATGATAAAAGAAAAGCTACCTGAGCTATCATCATGGTGATCCTTCTGATGATTCTCTATGCACTTCAGGAGATACTTGAAGGTCTCGATCTCACAAGGAATTGTGAGGCCACCACAATGATCAAACCCAAACTCTTCTTCAGCCTTCTCCAAGAGAAGCTTAAACACAGAGTGGCTAAGATAGCTGGTGGGAATTATAAACCTCCGAAGCTCCAGCCCCACGTAAACCGCCAAATAGCCTTTAGGAACATCAGGTGGTGGTTCAGGGCTATGGCAGCTATCCTCATCTGAATCACAATACATAACATTTGTCAGCATTTTATTAATTGCCGGTGAAATTTCCCCACCACTTGGACTAGAATGAGAGTTGCTTGACTTGGGGCTAAGAGTAACAGATTGCCACTTTTGGAGGATTTCCTTCAGCTTAACAATCTGTCGTATTCCTGTCAACTTGGCGCCACCATGGTCATTCATTGCTAAATGTTTAACCACAACAGTGAAATGAAACCTAGGATTCAATTCAGAGTGTTTGATTGCAGACAAAGTCTCATCAGACCTTCCACTACACATACACATAAAAACACAGCTTTAGTTTAAACTAACGAATCATAAAATCTCAAAAATTTACCCCAGTCAATCCTTTCTATTAAAGATTCACAGGCTGAGTCAATCCAAGATAATTTTACAGTAAAAAAATTCCCTTATATCTATCTCTTTTTTCACTGAATTATTTACCAATTTAATCCGATAAATCTTTTTCCTGAAATTTTATCTAAGGTTTAAATTTTGTTTATCCCAAAACTCTCTGCTAATTTCAAAGAAATTATATTTCTATCTTATTTCAATGATCAATAATAGATTTCTTTCATATAATTCCAAATAATTTATCTGCAGTAGTGAAATTAAAAAAAGAAAATTAAAAGAATTTTCAAATTTCCTGCATTTCAATATATGCCCCACAAATTATTATAAAAATGTTAAAACTTTTAATATGAAGACAAACATGTCACTTTCAAATAAATTATGGGCTTCCATTTACACATATAATATAAAACAAAAGAGCTTATAAACTCAGAATCAGATATCAGGGTAATATCGTTTAGATCTCCACCATTTCGGATCCAAAATATTCATTCAAAACAAAAGAAGAATTCGCATCACAACATTAAATAGTACCTGACAGAGAGTCAGCTGCGAAGACAGAGACGAAACACCATTGGAGCTTCGAAATCTGAACACAGAAGCGAGCTCTCCAA
Organism: Pistacia vera; assembly: GCF_008641045.1. Lineage (NCBI taxonomy): Eukaryota > Viridiplantae > Streptophyta > Magnoliopsida > Sapindales > Anacardiaceae > Pistacia > Pistacia vera. The sequence goes on along the minus strand of NW_022196283.1, from coordinate 34,760 downwards.
GGAGAGATTGAGATTTTCTTTCAAAAAAATTACAAGTAAAGACTAATCTAATCGCAAAGCGTAAATTCGGAAATAAAGGAACTGTTTTGTTTTATACTCCAATTGATTATCACAGCAAAATTAGTCACACCGAAACTGTCGGAGGAGTCTGTTTTTTATATTTATCTATATCAAACAACCAACGGTTTTCAATTAAAATTAATAAAATAGATAAAGAAATTATGAAAAATAATAAATCTGTTATAAGAAGATTAATGGCAGAAAACCGAATTTATAGCGATGGATTAGCTCAACTTTATACGTGTCGTTATAATTAAGGTGTCCTTACTCCCTCATGCGAATCTCGGTAGGCCCGGCCCGGCCCATATTTTGCTGCTTTTCTTCATTTCGTCTCCACAATTAAATAAAATAAGCATACTTTATTTATTTATATTAATCTATTTGCAAAACAATTTAAGGGATTATTCCATTATTTACGATTATCTCCTTAATTTTAATCAATAAACTGCTAACCAGCCAACTCATAATTTTGACCATTGCCTGTGCTAAATAAAGTTTTCAATTAGGATGTGAAAATAAGGGCATAAGAGGGAAGGAAGACATTTGCAAGTTTTCAGTTGCTGTATTGGAAACGAATATTTGTTTCTAAAGTCTTATTTTTATAGAATGATAAATGTAATTTTTCATATATTTTTTTTTAAATCCCATAACATAAATGTCGTTTTGGATGTTGTAATTAACAGCACTTAAATTCTCAATTTAACCTGTTTCCGCAATTGTATCATTCTCAAATGATATAAAATGACACTGATATACTATTTTTTTTTCCCTTGTTATATTACTATTCTATTGTGACATGATATTATGATGAGCTAATGTACAACAGTACAAGAAATGAGAAATAGATTAGAGTTCAATGAGAAATGTTGTCAATGTATTTTATGTCTAATACACAAATATTAATAAGTAACTGGTATGCCCTTGGATGGACTGAGACCAATCTCTAGATGTTACCTTCAGTGAATTGAAATCAAGAATTTATGGAAAACAATTAGAGCTTTATTAGTATAGACCGAGTAGGTGGTTTTATTTAACATTGCATGGCAAATTTTTGGGCATTGACAACTTATACATAAACCATTTCATGGGATGGACATGGACATAGATTCTGCTGCTTTTATTAGCCTATTTCTGTTACTATAATATGAAAGTAAATATTTAGATATTTGTTTTAGGTTAGTTTAGCTGTTTTTTATTGTCTCATTAAGCATCTTCTCTCATACTTTATTTCCATAAACTAAAAGCCCCTTTTGACCAAGGTTTTATGTTTGAAACTTGCATACTATAATATGAAAGTAAATATTTAAATATTTGTTTTAGATCAGTGCAAGTAATGAAGTGATACTGAAGTATGGTTGTTCTGTTTTTGTGTGTAAGGGTTGTGTATCCTTTGTTGATCTTGGATCTTTATGTGCTGCTTTGTCCCTTGGGCATGTCCAAGGGTCTTGGTTCTTGCTTATGTTACATTGTTTTGGATTGGACATTGTAGCTTGGCTTGGTTATACCTTATACACTTCTTATGCATCGTGAAAGAGCAATTTGTCAGCATTTTAGTCAAATTGTTGGTTTTTACATTGTTTGAAGGTTTTGAATGCACTGTGTAGTTTCTGTAGTGTTTCGTTTACTGGGAATGATGTTGGGGCTTGTTGGAGTTTCAACACCCAAATCCTGCATTTTTTGTGTGCTTGTATGGAAGTTGAAATCTGGTATTGGACATTGTTAGGAGAATGCAGATTTGTATGGTGCTGCAGTTTTAAGGCAGATGTCAACAAATATTCTTGCAACAGCAGAAGTTTGCTAGAGTGTTGCTGGGGCTTGTTGATTTTGATGGTAGTGATACTGGTTTTTCTGCTACATTTGTGCTAGAAAGTTAAAACACTACTGGAAATATGACGTTTCTGCAATTTTTTTCCTTTCCTGTTGTTACAACTAGATTGCTGCATTTTCTATAGTTGTTTTGCAGAAAATGCAATATTTTGCTTGTTGCTTGTATATCTTTTGTGTATAACAGTACAAGGATTGTATATCTTTGATTGTTCTTCCTACTGTAATGTATGTTGTGCACTCTGATTTTTTATAATGCAACCCATACAAAAACAAAGCTTAGAGTCTTGTTCTGTACAGGTATTATATAATTTACTTCAATATATTTTCTTTAATTTAATGCAACATTGAGCTTCTATTTCATTCTTGGATGACTTTGACATACAATGCTCTCTTGGATGTATTTTAATATGTACCTTTAAAATGCATATTAAGATAGTTCACCTTTTCTTTTATCAGTTTTCACAATCTTGTTCTAAGTGTTTTATCACCATTTCAATAGCATAAAAAGTATGATTTGGAAGGTATCAGAAGGCAAGTAGAATGTTTGACAAGTTCTTTGGATTGTTTTAATATGTACCTTAAAAATGCATATTAAGACAGTTCACTTTATTTATTAAAATGTAACATATACGCACACCCGTTCCTAAAAAAAGTTGGGCAGACTTTAGGTATCAATTTCTACCTTAATCAATAAGAATCACCATAACCAATATGGATGATACTTGTAACTGATTTTGCCAATACTAACACAAATCTTGTGAATTCACAATTGCTTCCAATGGGAGGTTTGAAGCACCAGTAGTAAATAAGTGTTGCAAGTCTTTGCATCCATTCCATAAAACAAAGCAATTGTGATTAAAAGGATACCAGATAAATCATATTTCCTATTGAATGTATCACATTAAATCATAAATTGTGTCGTCTATATAACATCAAACTTTGTCAACAATAACAAATAGCTATAGTCTCCTCTGCAATGAAATGATTTCTCTTGCTATACATGAAATCATTTACAGATATCTCTTCCTCAGTAGTCAACATTTCATAACAATCCTGATTAAAAATTTCATAATTATTCCACTTTGAAGAAGCAGCTTTCTCTTTGTCCCATTTTTTACTCTTCTTCTTGCTGGTTACTCCTTTCTATCGAAAAGTTTCCTGAAGCATGATATCAGTCTATCATTAATAAAATATTGGACCAAATTAGACTATAGCACCAATAAATCATAACAAGTAGATAATAGAGCTAAATCAAAGTCATAAACAAATCTGATGACAGAGCAGCAACAAAAATTCCTACCTAACATTCAAATTCCTACATCAAAGTTTGGCTATCTACCAACAAAATAGTGCTTAAATTATATCAAAAAGGAAATCCACAAAGAACTCTCAGAAGTCAGACCCAAGCAACTTTCCGAATTTCACAAAGTAAAAATTGTAAATCATTACAGTGCTGTAGTCCTTAAAAATTTGAGACTTCTAACACAGAAAAAAGTTTCAAATTCAGTACAACAGTTCTGCAAAATCCAAACCTCATATAACAAAATTCCAAAGAAGAATAATTTTTCAAAGGTATTGAACACTTAACAATCCATAACCACTACCCCACACATGGTTCAACAAAATAAAAAGTAAACATACCCAAATATTAACAACCAAAATTAAGAAAAAATGGTGCAAGAACTGAGCTGGCCATTAGCCAAAACAATAGGGTCAACCATAATCTCTCCAGAAATAGGACACCTTAACACTTCTGGAACATCCAAGCAATCAACACTCATAGAATGAGTTGGTCCCATCCATCTAGGGGCATACCAGTTCCTTATTAATATTTGTGTATTAGATATGAGATACATTGACAAAATTTCCCATTGAACTCTAATCTATTTCTCATTTCCTGTACATTACATTTGTGATTTCTGACTAAGTTTAGTGCTGAATTATTGGAAGTGGTGATTAATAATTCCAAATACTGGTTTCATATATATTAATCCAAATTTTTGCAAAGAAACACAGTTTACTCAAACAAAATGAATATGAGAACAAAGCAGAAACATAAAGTATGCACCTTGCGAACTAGACTGACAGTTACATTTTGGGTTGAAGCAGCAACACCCTCATGAGGCTTCTCACACACAAGCTTGTCCTCTTCAGTGGAAGGGAGTGCTTGATTAAAAGGTGGCTGAGCTCAGTGGTGGTCGCCGTTGCAGATGGCTGGACATTACCAAAAACAATTAGCGTGTAATCAAAACCCATTACTAAAATACACAAACAAAACTTTGACACCAGCTACCCTTCACTCAAATTGAACATTAACACAAACATTTAACATGCAGTCTCTTTAATTGACATCTGTTCATGGTAGCTTCTACAACCAAAGCATTTTGAAACGACCATTGAAACCAACAAGAAAGGAAGAAAAGAACAAGCGAATGGAAATGAGTGCAAATAAATCTGCCACTCACCTAACCGCTGCTTGTCTTCACCATCGCCATTCACCGTCTGTATTTGTCTGTGATGAGAATTTAACATTTCTTCACCCCTTGCTTCGTCTGTGATCTTCGTGTGACTTATTTTTGGATTCATGATGGTGGCTGAGATTGGAAGGTTAAGGCTATGGTTTTTCAAAATTGAAATTAGGGTTAAACTGATTTAGGGGGAAAACATAAAATGAATTATCATTTTCTTTTTTGGGTTCCCTCTAAATTTTGAAATTTAGGGTTTAATTTTTTTTATTTTTTTTTTTTTAATTATAGGGGAAGAGGCGTGGTGGATGACGTGATAGATAAGGTGAATCTGTCATGTAAGCTGCCACGTAAGAGAGTAAGAACGGGAGTAAAGTTAACATTACTCATAAGATGAGTAAACAAAAAGAAAGTACTTCAAACATGGCTCAAAGGTCGTATTCATTTCGTTTTTTTCCTCATTAATCGTAATTAATCAATCAAATATTTCTTCTGCAAATATCAAATCCTAACAGTATTGATATGAATCTATTAAATAAATATATATTATCTTCTTAAAAAATTTTATAATATAAATTACTCATTAGTAACTTCTAATTTTCAATGGTCTTTTATTTCAATTCATTTGGATTTTCATATTTTTAATAAATATAGTTATTACTATTAACTTAATAAAAAGATATAGATTTCTTTATCAATTTTATATGGAGCAAAGCTCAAATTGTCAAGATAATGTTATTATTTTAAAATTGGGAAAGCTTCGGTGTACTACTTGTTTTACACAAATTTTAACATAATTTATAAATCGTCAAATTGATTGTTGGAAATTATATAGAATAACATATATCCTAACATAATCCCAAGATCATAGTCACCATTGCAATCACATTTTTACATAAATGAACTACAATGAATTTACACAGCATAAATACCTTCACTCCTTAACTCTGAAGCAATAAAGTTAATCTGGAAGAAAGCCACGAATCGTTTTCTGTTTTCCAAAATTTTTTTAGAGAGAGAGAGCGTACTTTTCCTTGCGTTTTTCTTTGAATAACAGTGTTCATACTTTTTCTAAAAGGAAAGGTTTTCCTTTTATATGGCAGCGGTTAGAGAGAAACTGCATTTGGCAGTTTCTCTCACACACGTCGCTTGGGGTAACCCATCATGGGTGTACCCCTTATCCAATATTGATAAATTTCAATGATTGAGATTGCATTGAATTAGGGAATTTATAATGTGTATTAATTATGCAACTCAAAATACATTGATCTAGCTGTTTATAAATTGTGTCATATTATATGAATACCCTTATTCTCTTTATATACTAAAAGAAAACTTAAATGCTATTTAAACAAGTCCCCACTAAAAAATTCTACTTAATATTTAGTTATTTATTATTAGAGTATGATTTCATTATGAATCTACAGAAGTTATATTTATTGAAAAAAAAAAAAAAGTAAAGGTAAATTAAATTAATTTTGGAATCAAATATAGTTTAGAATATGAGAAATGTTTTTATACTGTGAGAGATTGTAAAGAAGTATGTACAAAATTAAATATAAAATTGTACGAACAATCATAATGGGTTCACTTAGAAAGTAGGATCAGGCCACTTAGCAAATATGTGAATCATAAAGATATCGTGAAGGTTTTAGTGGGCTGGATTCCCAGGCCCACCATGGACTGAGCCTTTTCTTTTTCGGCCCGAACGCATCTACCAGCCTTCTACATCTTTCCTTCTTGTTGCAGCCACCTTCCATTTCTCATTCTCAAGCTCCGCTCTCCTACTCATACTAAAAACCTTCTCTTTCTTCCAACCCAGGCTTCGCTGTCTATAAAACCCTATCGGAAGCCTTCAATCTCTGTCGTTTTCCTTGCCGGAAGTACTCACACTATCTTTTGCGGTTGCTTTGGATCATTTTGGGTGCATTCTACTCTCTAGTTGCTCTGTTTCTCAGTTTTCTCTTTTGGGTTTTTCTTGATTTTCATGTTACAGTTATGTTATTGCATCTGTTTTGTCTTATTGGTTTGATTCGCTTGCTTGGTGGATTAGATTCCAATATTAAACAACATGATAATTGTGCTTGAACAACATTTCGATGGTGATACAGATAATGCTAAACCTAATAGATTGAAAACATTAATAGCAATGCAGTTTGAAAAACTTGCGTTTTGAACTGACAAGGTATTCTGTTTTAGAAACTGAAATTCCGGCTAAACAAAGTGTAATTAGGGTCTATGATTGGACCATGTTCCTCTCAAAACCAGAAATTGATAGGTTTTGGAAATAGGTTATTAGGGGTGATGCTTGTTGTCATTGTTGGCGACTGCAAATTAGATAAGAGTTGAAATCGACTTCTGGTAGGTGCACTTAGGGAGTTCATTATCTTAATTCTACCTTTGTTATGGATCCGATAATCTCTTTTTCGTACCTCTTCATTCATCATAAAAGGGATGTAGTTCAGATGGTAGATGCTTCATTTCAATATAAGAGGCCTCGTTTGATTTGACATATTATAGTACCTTGATTTTATTTTATTACCAGTATTGGATGTTTGGTTAATTATTGATATATCGATATAAAATAGGAATTATTGGGCTGCAACGGTGATGTTAATTCCTAGGCTTTTGAGAGCTGGAGCGTGGATGGTCAAAGAGCTCTCAAAAGGTACGTATGTCTACTGTTTCTAGTTTCGATTTATGTGGATTAAATCAGCATTTTGATTTTTTGGCACATGCACATGTGTTTACTTAAATTAGGTTTTAATAGCTTAAGTTTGTTGCTTTCTTTTAAATTTAGAGGAATAAGAAAATATGAGGAAAAGGATTTGTTTTTTATTGGTTCACTCTCATGTGCTTCCTTCTTGGCAGATAGTTATTCATGTGTATCTCGAACAGGATGTACAAGTCAACAATGGCGACCTTTGGTTAGTGATCTTTGTTTCAATGATTACATGTTAGCCTCATTTTTTTAATTATTACCTATAAGAAGTAGGTTGGTGTACACCTTGTCTTCACACGAATGACTAGAGATGGCTTTGTGATTATTTATTACTTTATCCATTTTTTTCATAACTACTACTGAAATACTCACAGTCTAAACAAATGAAATAAATATATGGTAGTGGCCATCATAAACTTATGTTTTTTGCATTGTGCAGAGTAATTAATTTAGAATTGTGTAGTTCAAAATGAAAATAAATTCTGGAATTGTCTTATCTAGTCGAAGGGAAAACAAAATATTCTGACCGTGCATAAAAATATTAAAACAGAAAGACTTTACAATGTGGTGTCTAGTTAGCTTCTACTTGAAACAATATTATGTGTTCTGGCTTCTGAATTATTCTCCCTTTGATGGATCTTTAAAAGTAACATATACCAATGTCACTTTTCATGACCTCAANGAATTGTCTCGTCTAGTTGAAGTGAAAACAAAATATTCTGACCGTGCATAAAAATATTAAAACAAAACAAACTTTCCAATGTGGTGTCTAGTTAGCTTCTACTTGAAACAATATTATCTGTTCTGGCTTCTGAATTATTCTCCCTTTGATAGATCTTTAAAAGTAACATATATCAATGTCACTTTTCATGACCTCAAGGAAGATAGAAAGATAAGAGATAAAGTCCTTTAGGCTTTAGCAAGGAACTTGAACAGGACGACACTGAAGCTGTTCTTTGACTTTTATATCAAAGGTTTCAGAGTTTCCAACCTGATTAGGCACTATCTAGTAAGTACTAAAGGAATTGCAGAATGCTCAGTATTGAACTTTCGGTAAAAATTCAAGCGAAATGTCAGTCTTGTAACTTAATAGATTTGCATTTTTTATGGCTCCAAGTATTGAATTGGTTATTGGAGTTTTAGGGGCAATCAATAAGCTTAATTTTGTTGAAGAGATTAATTTATACATTGGTTAATCAAAAAGAATACGCAGTAGTTACAATTTGAGTTGCCAGTGAAATTTGTAATTTGTTTAAGTTTGTCTATCTTTAAGGTTTATAATAGATAGAATGACCTTCAACTCAATTGGCTAATCTTGTCTTCAATTTGTATGTAACTTCCTCTTTTATTTTTTGGTGGGAGCAGTTTTCATTACAGTCAGAAACTAAGGTGTTCCAAGGTTCCATATTTCAGAAATATCTTCATTTTTCTACCACAGCTGCTAACGATGCTAGAGATGAAAGCAATGAACAGGAAGACATGTAAGCTATTTCATTTGAAATTAAAGCTTTCATGATTGACGAATTAAAATAGCAAATGGATTAAGAATCTTCCAAGAACAGTTTGAGATTATCATTTGATTTTTTTGTGTCTCTTATACTAAATTTATTGCTTAAAGAGTTAACTTAGTATGTGCTATGCAGTAGCTGTACTGGAATGAAGAGCAGATTTGTTCTTTGTTAATTTTGGGGTTTGGATATGATATGTTTTTATGGTCTTCATGCAATATAGATGTTGTACTGTCGAGTACTAAATTGGAAACTCTACTTAAAGGAAATATCTTGCTTTCTTCTGGGGATGGTCAGATGGAATGCCAATCATCCTTAATTAACAGCTTTACATTACTTGTAGTTTGAATTTGAATTTTAGATAATTTGCTTCTTTCTCATCACCCAGAGGCTCTTTTATGCAGGATAAGAGTGACATTTGTTGCTAAGGATGGAGAGGAAAAGAACATTAAGGTTCCTGTTGGAATGTCCATGTTAGAAGCGGCACATGAGAATGATATAGAACTTGAAGGCAAGAATTGATGCTTCTTAAGTCCAGTGTTTTGCACCTGTTTTTTTTTTTTTTTTTTTTTTTTTTTTTTTTTTTTTTTTTTTTTTTTTTTTTTTTTTTTTTCTGTTGTCATTGTTGTCTGTGAGATAGTATTTCTACTTAAAGTATCCTCTGATCAAATTTTCTCAACCATAAATTGTCTTCTTTTTTTTTTTTTTTTTTTTGGGATCATGGAGGGTTTATTATTATTATTTTTTTTTTTACCTTTGTTTTTGGAATATTGGAACCAATTGACTTGGCTGTTCCAGTATCATAACATGGACTGATTATTTTCTCATCATAGGCTTAACTTTAATATGTACTTGTTCTTTTCAGGAGCATGTGAAGGCTCGCTTGCATGCTCAACGTGTCATGTAATGTTATGGTATGATTTTTAGTTAACATGTTAAAGCAAATTTCTCATTGATTTTTTTTCTTTTTTTTTTTTTTTTTGTGGAGAAATTTGAAGAATATGTTGTCTGTTTATATGACCTTTATTTTGTTTTAGGGTGGAGCAATACAATACTTGAGACCCGACTGATGAGGAAAATGACATGTTGGATCTGGCTTTGGGGCTTACTGCGATGTGAGTTCTTACAGTATGAGTGTGCAAGTAGTAAGTTTTTGGTATTAAACTTTTATTGAATTTTATGGTTTCATTTTTCAGGTCTCGTCTGGGATGTCAAATAATTGCGAGGCCTGAACTTGATGGAATTTGCTTGGCCGTTCCTGCTGCCACTCGAAACTTTGCTGTAGATGGTTATGTACCAAAACCACACTAGATATAATACAACTGAGCATTATTAAGATAAGTTAGGATGCAATCATCCAGTTTTGTAGCTCCTACACTGTTTTGGTTTGTGGGCAATATTTAATTCTTTATACCTTGTCATTTATTTTGTATTATGTTGGGTACTGAATTAATAGCAAATTAAATTATCATTATAGATTAAATTATTCTTGAGACATTCTTTAGCATTACAAAGTAGCTAGTTCTCTTTTGTATGCTAAATGAAATGTTGTATTGTTCACCTTTCCTAGTTAAAACATCTGATTTTCTGATTTATGTCTCTATGCTTATGTTAAAAAGTACATGATTTCTGTTGGAGCCTATAAACAATATTATTTGACTCTTTGAGATTTATTAGTAGGAATCATTGTTGATTCATCCAAGCGCGATTGTTAATTGACGTGCTGAAATTTTGATTGGTATAGAATTGGATGCATGAGTTTTCTAGGTGGTCTTCTTATTCTTCTTCTCTCTGTCCACTGAATTCTGGTTACTCAGTATGGGACTGTGCAAGATATCTTTGGCAATTCTGTGTATTCAATTTCATTGCTGTTGTATTTTATAGAACCGTATTGCAGTAGAGCATCAGATGTCTCAAAATGCATATTGTCAAGCCCACAGTTTTTTCCACTTATTCAGAAAGTTGACATACCACCTCACAATAAAGAAAGCTTTAAAAAGTTTAGTTTCCTGCATTTATTTCAGCACTGGATTCTCTCAATATATGGTTGTTACAGCTTATGTTGGAATTTGTTCCAATTATCCCTTGAGATTTTTTAATCAATTTTGAATGTTTGAAGTGTACACATATACTAAACTGTGCTTGGCAATATGCATATTGCATTACAGGGGCACTGGAGAATGATTTAAAATGAATCAACTTTTAAGTTGTTGGTGCAGTGAATTAGTGTAAGGTTAGTACTTCATCTGTACAGCAGTTTGTTACATTGGTTTATATTTTGATGTTGGTAGAGGTTGAGTTGAGTGAAAGAGGTCACGCTTTCAGTGGGTTTAACTTGCCGTTTTGGTTGATCTCCAATTTGCTTTAACACCTAGCAATTTGAGACTGAAACCTGGGAACAAATGGTGAAATGGATCACTGTCATGCCTCAGATTCTTTACTTGATAATTAAGTATTATAATCTGATTTAGTTTTTTATGTCAAATAAAAGATTTGCTTTGAATCGTGTTGGTCACTATCTGTGAACAAATTGAAAGATATCTACGAGGAAATTTAACTGGCCAGACCTCCCAAGTTTGCATTTAAAAAAATGACCCTAAAAATATTTTGCAATTTTTTTTAATTTAGAAAAACTGACGTGGCACATTTATGATTCATTAAACATGTAAAATGGGTTCAACTGAAAAGATGTAAATATATGTGGATAATATTATAATTAACGGAAGATTGTTTAAATTTTGAAAATTAAAAAAGATCCCCACCCTTCAAAATCGCTTAATCGAGCCAAATACCCAAAAAAAGGACCGACGAACACCTTTGATTTTTTTGCCATTTTCGGCGACGAAAGTGCCCTATTTCTGGCAAATATTCGATCCTAAAGCTTCCTTATACAAAATCATGGCTGATATTCACAAAGAGGAGGAAACTCAACCCCACTCCAAATCCTAGACTCTGGCAACGGCGGCAGTTCAAAGGCTGTCGAAGAAAACGCTCTGGTGGATCATCCGATGAGTGAAGATGGTCCAGAGGCAGAGGAGAAAACTGCAGCACAAGAACAGAGAGAAGAATTAGAAAACTGTTCTGAAGAGGAGGACGCCGGCGAGAATTCAGGCGAGGAGGAGGACGCCGATGAAGAAATGGTATGTTTTTTACTTGTTGTTTTGAATTTGATAAGAAATTTGATTGATTTGTGCGAATTTGGGGGATATGTAGTTGGTTTTATTGTTATGGTGGTTGTGGCGTTTTGTCGAGCAGTTGGCGGGCATCGAGGGAGTAGCTTTGTTTGAGTTCTAGAGGATGGGGAAAGGTAAGGGAGGCCGTAGGGAGATTGTTTGTGGGAGGTTGGAGGGCTAGGGATGGCAGGAGGTGGTGGAATAGGGGGGCTAGAGGGCTGCCCTGCATCCCTTATTCTGCCACCTCTTGTCATCCTCAGCCCTCCAACCTCATGGAACCTGCCACAACAGTCTTTGTAGGGCTTGCATTGGCTTCCCCAGTCCTCTCAAGGCCAAAAACACCCACTCCTCGATGCCCTTGAAGCTCATATCCCCCAAATTGGCAGCCTATTAGTTGTTTTGGTTTCTTTTTTTTTTGCTACTACTTAGTTTATATCGATTGTGCAGATTTTCCAAAGCGTAAATTATAAAGACTATAGGTTGGAGGTTGTAAGCGATAAGGTACCATACTTTCCCATACTGGTGACAGTTAGGTTGAATTGGCAAGTTTTTACGAGAATAATGGAGATTTTACAAGAACAAAAGAAGGGTATGGACCGATTCAAAGAAAGTTGTTTCGGTCATTTTGTGAACATCGGAGAAAATTGGATAAAGGCGTTTTGGGGGTAGAGAGTGCATTATATGTTGCTGCACACAGTTAAAAGCCAAAAAAAAAAAAAATGAAATGTGGTTCGTGGTGGATGGGAAGAAACTACATTTTGGGATGTTGGAATATGACCTGATGACAGGCTTAAGATGTGGGACATTTCCAGATGCGGGGCATTTCCAGATGTGGAAGAGCAAGAGAAAATAAAGAAGAGTATGGCAGTTGATAACTTGGCTAAAAAGGTTTGGGGTGGGGGGGAAGGGGGGGGGGGGGGGGGGGGGGGGGGGCGTCTATTACGGGACGTGATTTAGAAGAAAGGTTAGGAGAAGTTGGGTATACCTCTTCAGATAGGTTCAAGATGTGCTTGGTATGGTTCGTGCATTTGATCCTAATGGCTTCTTACTCAGCAAAAGCAGTTAATATGGATTGGGTGAAGTTTGCAAGCAACATGGACTTCTTTAATGCTTATCCGTGGGGACAGGTATCATTTCAGCTAACCATGGACTCCTTGCAAGGAAAAGACATGGCGTTAAAGCATCATCAATCTGTCAAGAAAAATAGACCGAGCACGTACAATTTTTTTGGCTTCCCATGGGCAATGCAAGTAAATATTAATAGCTTTTTGTTATATTTTTTTGTATTATATGTGTTTTAGTTATGATATTGACTATTTTTTTACAATGTAGGCTTGGATGTATGAGGTCATCCCTATCTTGGCTAAGGCGGGGGGGAGGATGAAGATTTCGGATGAGCAACCGTAATTTCCTAGGATGTTATGGTGGCACATCGAGAAGTGTACCCATTGGGATTACGACAAAATAGACATGGAAATCCAAGTGGCTTAGGTAAGATTAAAGGATTAATCTTTTGAATATGCACTTGCTTTTAAATGTGACTTAAATTTGATTGATTGTTTTCTTATTGCAGGGAGTAGTATGTCCCTTCCTTACAGCTACTAGGGGCGAAGCAGGAGAGGAGTATGTTACATCGTTCAAAGCATTGGAGGATGAAGCAGATGAAGCGATAGACTGCCTAATGCGGGACCTAGAAGGGGTCACTCATGTGAGTGCAGTTGCAAGGCTTACTTGAGAATGTTGTTGACGCTGAGGATGATAAAGCTCCAATCGGCGGGAGGGAGGAGGGTGAGGAGGATGAAGAGGTTAGTACGCCTCCACCCAATTGGCAAACTAGTACAACAAGTACCGCTTTGCTGAGGCATCGAGGTCGAGAGAATGAGGTGGTTGACCTCATAAAGGGTCTGTTTGAGAGTTTTACAATAGCCTTTTATGAGAGGTTTGAGAAGATGGAAGAGCGGATGAAAATGGTGGAGGAGAAAGTTGATAGGGTGGCGGAGAAAGGTGGTAGAGTATTGAAAGTGGTTGAAGTGCAACCTAAGCATAAAAGAGAGAGTCGAAAGAGTAAGCACGTAATTTCTCCTTATACGACAATAACATATGGAAAGAAGAGGAAAACGAAGAAAAAAAATGAGGAAGTCTATGAAAGTGGAGAAGCAAAAATGGAGGGTAAAGAGGAAGTGGGGAAGTGAAAATGCAGGAGGGTGAGGCGGGACGAGAAGGAAGTAGGGAAGTGAAAATGGAGGAGAAAGGCAAAGGAAGTGGGCAAGTGAAAACGGAGGAGTTAAAGGTCGATTTGTATAGGCCAATAGATGAGGAAAAGAAAAAAAAAAATTTTATGCCTATTACAATGATTCTGGAAGTGATGGGCATGTGAAGTGCAAGACCGGGGATTATCCTCGAGAGTGGTTTGAAAAGATGTTGACGATAGGCATGTGGCTCGATGACTCGATAAGTTATTTTCCCTTATTTTTGCTTATGTTTTCCATGAGGTATTGTATACTTATCATGTTGTTTTTATTTGATGCAACACATCAATGAGGTATTGGCACTTATGAGGCTACGACAGAGCAATAATGGTGATATTTTGTATTCGCACTGTGCCATCACCGATGTGGCCTTTGGCCAAATGCTAGTAACTACATATGACACTTTAATGAAAAAGGCCAATGGTAGAAGTGCAACAAGGGGAGGCTAATGGAAAAGATTGGCCACAGATGACTTCAATGGTGTCCTTGATAATTTTCAGTTTGATGATAGGATGATGCAGCGTGTACGGGGGGAAAGGCCCAAACATGGCAACAGTTAGGCAAACATTAAAAGAGTATACTGTATCATGAACATCAAGGATATGCATTGGATAACCGTCGTTACGCTACTAGAGGAGGGCTTGTTGCAGATCCTTGACTGCAACCCAACTATTTGTCGAGAGAGACAATTGTAGACGGAGTTGTAGCCATTGTGTATATTGTTCTCGTGGCTGTTACGCGACAGCGGGATGTTTCAGCACTTGGGTGATGAACTACTGACGGGAAAGTGGCCACTCAAGCGCCTTCCCATCTCGACAAATGACTCAAGGTAAATTTTGTATAAAACTTACATAATACAATTGTTCTATAAGCTAATTTTAATGCTAATGTCTTCCTCCTATTGTAATGCTGATTGCAGGGCATATGCACTAAAATTTATTGAGTTTGACATGACCAACACCCCGATGGATGGCTTGAATGACGAAACAATGAGCAACTGTCGAGAGCGCTAGGCCATTGAGTGCTTCTATGGGCATATGGATCCCTTTTGACTGACCAGAACTCAATCTAAGTCATTATTGATACTGTCATCAAAAGGTATGGAAGTTGTACTTAGAATTTTGTAGTTTATGTGATGTTGCCTTATTGGGTTGTCTTGAATAATTGGATTATCTTGAATTGGATCAGCTAGTGTTGTTAGGCGTCAGGTTGTTGATACTTGGGTTGTGCTGTTATGTATGCTTTGTCGTTAAGGCCAAGACTGGATAATGTTGGAAAGGGTGTTGTAGAAGAAGACGAAGAGGTTTTTGTTGTTGCTACTAATGCTGAAGGTGTGGTGGATCATTTTGGAGGATAGGGAAGTGGCTGAAGAGAATGATGAAGATGGGGGATGGAGGCTGTCAGCCCTGCTTTTGTTTTGGGTGTATATACGACATTTATTTGTTGTAATTTAATGTAACTGATACATTTCAGATTTGTACAAAAGCAATTCAGTATTTCTTTCCCTCTTTTGAGTTTGAGTTTATTTAGTATTCTTGTCACATGGCATTGATGTGTTGATGCAATTAGGTTGTCAAATTCAGGAGAAAATATGAAATTAATATGTGTTGGTGATTTTAGTTTGTCAAAATTCAGGAGAAAAGCTGGAAAAAATATGTATTGCCCATGATCGCTTAAGCGATATATAAGCGACCAAGGGTTTTTTATACAGGATCACTTAAGCGAGACAATAAATCGCTTAAGCGATCGTACATCTGGGTAGATCTTTATTCTGCCATGGACTTGATCGCTTCAGCGATCCAAAATCGTTTAAACGACCAAGGGTAAAAGTGAAGAATCACTTAAGCGATCATGCATCTAGGCAGATCTTGATTCTGCCTCAGAATTGATCGCTAAAGCGACACCAAATCGCTTCAGTGACCAAAGGTAAAAGTGAAAAATCACTTAAGCGAGACATCGCTTAAGCGAGACCATAAATCGCTTAAGCGAGTGTGCATCTGGGTAGATTTTGATCCTGCCTTGGACTTGATCGCTTAAGCAACCAAGGGTAAAAGTGAAGAATCGCTTAAGCAAGACAGTAAATCGCTTGAGCGATCGTGCATCTGGGCAAATCTTGATTATGCCTTGTACGTGATTGCTTAAGCAACCGAGGGTAAAAGTGAAGTATTACTTAAGTGATCTTTATTCTGCCTTGGACATGATCGCTTAAGCGACCAAAGGTAAAAGTGAAGCTCGCTTAAGTGATTTTGATTCTTGCTTGTACGTGATCGCTTAAGCGACTGTACTAAATCGCTTAAATGACTAAGGCTAAATATACAGGATCGCAAGAAATGAAATCTCTTAAGCGATCCAATGTATTCGGATTATTTTTATTATGCCTTTCACAAGATCCCTTAAGCGATTAACATTATCGCTTAAGCGATGAAAGCTCATAAACACTTAATCGCTTAAGCAATGATAAGATCGCTTAAGCAATTCCCTTTTTTTTTTTTTTTTTTTTTTTTTGGAGTAGGTTGTCAACCCTATATTAAGTGATGTTAATGTGAACTTCAGATGTTCATAACATCACATGATTATTAAAGTTAATGTTAAGCGACATCAATTAGTAACACTTATTTAGGCCAATTAAGAAGGATTATTTGGAATCTAATTTCATCAACACATATTAAGGTTACAACCGTATGATATATGGATGAATGTCATACCGCACTAGCGTGACACGTTAGTAGAAATATACCTCATTTCATAAATATAGATGATGTATTTGAGAATGATTAGATTGAAATAAGCTTCAATTTTGATTATACGATTAGTTCAGTGGACCATGATTTGTCCACGATTAGATCAGTGAACCATTATTCAAAATTATATTTTAATTAAATTAATTCTTTTACGTCTGTACATAAACATGGAAAAGAAATATTAAAGTATAGAATGATTCTATATAATACAAATTTTAATGTTTTTAAAGTATCAAAGTAAATTACCCTTAATTGCTTAAGCGATATATGGTTTCGCTTAAGTGATCCTGTCTGTTTAGCCTTGGTCACTTAAGCGATAATAAATCGCTTATGCGATCTTGTCAAAGGTCGAATAAAGGTCATCCAAGTATATTGGATCGCTTAAGCAATTTTAGGTCTCTCTTAAGCGATCTAGTATATTTAGCCTTAGTCGCTTAAGCGATCATGTACAAGCCAGGATCAAGATCACTTAAGCGATGCTTCACTTTTACCCTTGGTCACTTAAGAGATCTATGATCGCTTAAGCGATCATGTCCAAGGCAAAATCAAGTCACCCCAAGTGCACGATCGCTTAAGCGATTTAAGGTCTCACTTAAGCGAATCTTCACTTTTACCCTTGGTCGCTTAAGCGATCATGTCCAAGGCAGAATCAAGTCACCCCAGGTGCACGATTGCTTAAACGATTTAATGTATCGTTTAAGTGATTATTCACGTTTACCCTTGGTCGCTTAAGCGATCATGTCCAAGCATAACCAAGATCACTTAAGCGATTCTTCAATTTTGCTTCTTATCTCGCCGATCTTTTGATATTGTGCACGTTTGAGTGAGAAATTATATTCTGTATTGTGGGTGAGCTCTATATTCAATCATAACCATCTGTATTGTGGGTGAGCTCTATATTCAATCATAACCATCAATATTTGTGAAATGAGATACGTTTCTACTAACGTGCCACACTCATGACTAATTCAGTAAATTGATTGATTGATTGACTTGATACACCAATTATGTTGATAATATTTATTTTTTCTGTCTTACTTCTTTGGGCAACAATCAATGTCATGCAAAGGTAATATGCGAATTTTTACTTACTTAAACCCTTTTTAAAATGGACGAAAATGAAAAATAATTAATTTGATTTAATATGTTATAAAGGATGATTTATTCAAGGTAACAATTAAATTTAAAATGTAAAAAATTGAAAACAACAACTCTTCAATGGCTAGCCTTGGCAATTCTCTCGATTTCATCCTTCTTCTTGATCATATACCTGGAAATACAGGGACATAAAATCAGTTTAATGCACCACAAAAGAGAAACATAATAACTTCATCAGATCGCTTAAGCGATCTGCTTGTCAGATCTGCATATAAGAAAAGATCGCTTAAGCGACCTTACGTCGCTTAAGCAATCTGGTGGTCACAGATCTGATCTGAGCAGCAGATCGCTTAAGCGATCTAGTGTTCAAATATGATCTGAGCAGCAGATCGTTTAAGCAATCTTAGGTCGCTTAAGCAATCTGATGTTCAAATCTGTAGATAAGAGCAGATCGCTTAAGCGACCGAGGATCACTTAAGCGATCGGATGTTATCTACAGATCTGAACATCAGATCGCTTAAACGATTTGTTGTTCAGATCTGCAAATAACAGTCGATCGCTTAAGCAATCTTATGTCTCTTAAGCGATCTGATCTTATCTGCAGATTACTTGCTTTCTTACTACTAATCAATTCGAACCTAATTTTCTAGATCTACATGTGATCGATTCTGGCAACTGCTTCTCTTGTGGCTAGGTTGTTTGCAAATTGAGCACTTATTCATCCTCCGGGGAACCTTATAGACTGATGGAATACGCTTATAATCCTAGGATTATACTGTATTTTATATACTTTTTGGTAGGATTTTGGATACTTCTTATTAAGTTTTGTGCCTGAATTGCAACTTAAATTCGTATATTTTACGTTTCAAGCCAAAACATACAGTTGGAGCAAAACCGAGCAAAATTGAGTTTCTGAACTCGGAATCAAGAGCAATTCAGGAATCGGTGGAATTTTGATGCGGATTGGAAGCACTATAAAGCTTGTTCCTATCGAGATCGCGAAGATCAAAGACTCAAGCGAAGAAGCAAGTGGATGGCAGTTTTGTAATTTCATAAACGTTCAGCAAAGTTCGCCGTAGTAAAGATAATTCTTTGTTGCGGCAAGCTAGCCTCGGGTCAGATGGTTCAGCAAAAATTCAACTCGATGCTGCGGCGAAAACTGGAAATATTCTATTTGTAAAACGTTGCGTTTTATTTGTATTGGATTAGTTCCTAGGGTTTTTGGGCCGACTATTTAAGAGAAACTTTATTGATTTTGAGAGGAGTTTGTGATTTTTAGGAAAGAAAAGGAAGAAATTAGAGATTTGAAGCATTTTGGGTCTTCAATTAGGGACGATTTCATTCTTTTCTTATTGTTTTAGCATGTTGAACTCTTTAATTGCAGTCTATATTCTGATTTTCTTTAATTTGAATATGAACTAACTCACTTTTGGGTTAGGATTTTGACCTAACTTGGATTACAATGGTTTAATCTATAAATTGATGTTGTTTTTAAGTTCTATTGCTTGGATTATGTGTTTATTCTTGTTCTTAATGCAATTGAATGTTGAGTTTTCTTGGTTCAATTAAATGTTGAGCATGATGAGACTAAGAAATGATTCATGTGTTAGCCTATTAGAGTAAATACCATAGATTGAATGAACACTAGAGATAGGTTCGGAGATCTATGAAATCACTTTAGGATTCCACTTGGCTTAATAGACTTGGAACTGTTAATATTCATTTTGTTGGATGCAGAAGCTTAATAGGGATAAGTAGGAGAATATAGCTTGAGAAGTTATATTCTACAAATTAGGGTGTCCGATTTATAATCCTTGCATGTGAGTTTGAAAGCAACAACAACCGTAGATTGAATCAGAGTATCCTAGGGAAGTCGAAATCCTAACCTCTTTGTCTTGAATTGATATTTTCGTAATTAGTTGATATTTTCTTAATTAGTTAGATTTTAATTTACGTTATTGTTTTTGTGTTAATTTCTGCTTTTATTGTCTCCCGCAAATCCAACAATCTTCATGTTCTTTAACTAGTTACAAAACTAGGAAAATTAATACTTAACACGCAATCCTCATGGAAACGATACTCTTCTCATTATTTTATTACTTTTTACGATTAGTGCACTTGCTACATTTGCATGTTTGTCAAAAATAAGCTTCAACACTTAACTCTTTTTCTCCCCTTTTCTGTCTTCTTGAATGGTGAATGGATGATAACATGAACCAACTCTGGCAGCACCACCCACTACTCTTCTGGAGGAATTGGATATATCGTTTTTGAATAAACCAGCATGTAGTGATTTGCCATATAGAGAGGGGAGCAAAGTTCCATGTAAATTCTTGAACCAAAATCTGGCTTCTGTTGGTGTTTCAATGCTGCTAGTGCATGAGGACAAGGTAAACGTTGAATGTCAAGTACTTTACAACTGCAAGTTTTACTAAGAAGGTTAATTAGGGCATCCGGACCATAGCCACGCACAATGAACTCTTGAGCATTAAAATGATAGGCAAACAATGCATTTGACAGTTCCATACGTTCTCGCAATAATTTTTTAGCTAACGAAACAAAGGTTGTGGTAAAATTATCTGACCCCGTACGACGCTTATGGAACCACCGTGACAATGTCCTCCGGATTGCATCAAAAAGGGCAACTATTGAAAACTCTCTTCTATTAACAACTTCAAATTTATGGACTCAGCTATGTTCATGGTCATGACGTCAAACCTTCTTCCAGGAAAGTAAGCTCTACTTCATCGCTCGAAACCAACATCATGCTCAAGATACTTAGCAATTCTATCATTCTTGATTCGGATTTTCCGGAAGTGCTCCTCGAACTCATCAACTCGATAAGCTTTTGCTGCCATGTAATATGTCTGAAGGAGGCCAGCACACTTAAACTTTTATTTTATATTCTGACCAAGGTGCCTCGTACATTATTCGTGATGTGCTTGAGGGTAAATAGTGGCAATCCCCTTCTTTATAGAGTTGTGTCTATCGAATATTATGCACAACTCGTCACTGTCAGGCACTATCATATTTAATTGCTGAAAAAACCAAGTCCACAACATGTCGTTCTCAAAGTCAACCACACACCATGCAACAAGATATGTGTGATTCTCGTTGTCCTGTGCAGTGGCAACCAACAATGTACCTCCATACTTTCCCGTCAAAAAGTAACCATCAATAGCCAAGACCTTTCTCGTGTTTACAAAACCCCTTATTGCAGCATTGTAAGCAACAAAAAAAAAAATATTTAAACCTCATATTCTTGTCCTACTTCAAAGTTATCTTGCTACCTTGGTTTGTCAACTTAAGCATAAAACGGTACGCTTCTAATACTGCATACCCATGCTTCGACGTGCCTCTTACAAAATCTTTTGCATGTTGTCTCCCTTTTCAGCATTTCCAGTAACTAATAGTGCATCCTAACTCTGTGCACACAAGTCTCTGAATGTCCTTACGAGATGGACATTTCCCTTCAACAAACTGGCTTTTGACAAATTGTCTAATAACATCAGTGGAACCTTGTCGATGCTCACCTAAAATATGTCCCAAACTACATGTGTGCTCATGGGTATATGTGCTAACAATAAATTTTTTGGACTCTACCAACCTTCTACAATAAACCCACCACTTGCACTTTAGGTCACGACATGCAACTGTCACTACCGATGAATTAGACTTTTTGGTGATAAGCTCAAAATTACCTCTCACAACAACAAGTTTTAGCTTCCTCACCACTTCCTCTTTGTTGTCAAATAAATTCCCTTTGCGCAAGTCCGATTCATCAATAAAAACATGAGCTATTCACTATTACCTGCAATTGCCACCTCTGAACCTGCATAAAGGACCATAATATTCTCTTCCTCACAAACTACACCTTCTGCATAATCTGTATTAAAGGAATCTCTACATCTGCGGGAACATGTACGGGGTCCTCCTCCTCAACATTTTCATTCTACCGCACATGATCAACCTCTTCTACAGTGTCCTCCTCACCACCCAAATCGCCTCCTACTCTTGATTTTTCAACTAAGAAATCAATGCCCTTGTAGTTCAAATTAAAACCAGCATTCTTTCCGCCAACTTCCTTGTTATCCCCTTCCTTTGAACCAACTTCCAACGGTTTGTCTACAAAAGAAACCTTTAAAATCGGCCTCGAACCATTATCGCCCACATCAATCATTTATAACTTCACACATTTATCCGACTTTAATATAGCAGGAGGTACCTTATAATGTTCAAGAACTCTGCTTAAAACATATTTCACAACTATATCACTAGCAACTCAAATCACCTCTTCTAATTATTTCATCAATCAACTTATCAAAACTAACCTCTGTGCTCACAGCAGTTGGTATAACTTCTTTGCTCTTCCCAATCCACTTCCAGCAACTTTCTTCCTCCACCCACTCACCAAAATATTGAACACCCAAAACAACTTATCCCATGTCTAGTAATAGCCAAGTACCTATAATGCAAGAAAAAAAAAATATTATTAACTAATGTATTAAGGGTTGAAAGATTTTAAAAAGCATCTGCAAAGTCGCTTGAGTGATCCGGTGTATCGTCAAAGTGATCTAGTATATCACTTACTGGATCGCTTAAGTGATCAATTTAGCGAACTGGTATAAATAAGCCTAATCGCTTAAGTGATCTTTTGCCATTTACCTGATCGCTTAAACGATCTGCTACTATACACCAGACTTATAGCAGATTGCTTAAGCGATCATCTGTCATTTACCTAATCGCTTAAGCGATCTATTGTCATATACCAGGCTTATAACAGATCGCTTAAGAAATCTTCTACCATATACCTGATCGCTTAAGCGGTCTACGATCTGTTGCATTATACCAGACATACCAAATCCCTTAAGCGATACACCAGATCACTTAAGCGATACAACATATCCAAAACACATTTTCAGTCATCTCCACCTACAATCGGTGCTACCACCCCCAGCTACCCACAATGCAAGAAAATATTCAACAAATTTCACTCCTTTCAACTTGCATTACATCAAACACAACCCAACAACCTAAACAACTAAATCAAAATCATAACCCAAACCCAATCCATCATTAAATCTTTTAAATCGAAGTATAAAATGGAAAGGGGGGATACACATACCTGGATGAAATTTCAGGAGGAGTAGGATTTGTGGTAGAAAAGATGTTAATGGCGGAGGAAGAAGATAGTGTTAATGGCAGGAAGAAGAAGATGTATAGAAAGAAGGAAGAAGAAGATGTAGATGAAGCTTAGAATAAACAGCAACCAGGGGAGGGTTGCGTTATTGGCGGGAGGAAGAAGAAGAAGATGTTATGTTTGGGTTTGTTTGCAAGAATTTCAGGTTTTGGGGGACATATTATAATTTTTAAAAGATTACATAATACTTCATTAATCCTAATTGAGCCATGATTATTGTTTAATTGTCATTAGTTTGTCTTAATCAAAAATACGGTCATTTAGTAAAAACTAAAAAACTAGATGGCCTTTTAGTTAAATTCAAAGCCAATATGACCTTTTAATCATTTGCCCCGATATCTGCCTATACAATTTTATATATAGGTTTGTTTATGAATCAAATATATAAATTCCATCTTGGACAGTAACGCTACTAGGTAAAAGGAATGTTGAGACCATAAATTTCTCCAATTAACCACCTCTTGGTGGCCTAATGGTAAAAAAGCAAAATGAGGTTTCATGAGTTTTTGAGTTCGAGTCTCTTCAGGCATTAATAGGGATACTCATTGAGACTCTTATCCGGTCGGTAGTTTCAAGGCTCTGGAAAATTAATCTGAGGGATGTGCCAGTTGATGTCAGGGGGACCCCACCCAGCGTTGATAAAAAAATAGAAAAAATAAAAATTCTCCAATTTCAATTGTGGTTTGGAGGATTATAACAACTCTTAGGCTGCAAGTAATTATATGGAAACCATGGCTATCCATTTGAAATTATAGGTGACTGCTATATGCAATCACCGCACTTTTTATACCCACAAGGCCAAACAAGCTATTTACCATAATTACGTAAAAAGTTACATGAGATTATAGCAAGCAAACTTACTACAAAAATTTACTTTACTTAATAACAACAAAACCTATAACTTCTAACCCATTCATAAACATAAGAATAATAACCTATAAAAGATAACATATGAAATTTACGAGGTTCATGAATTAATTGGTAACTTAAAATTTTTACTTATTTAAGTAAATAAATCCATCAATAATCGCTCAATCGCTGGTTAAGGGGTTAAGAGGTAGTTTTCTCTCCATTAAGTGAGCATCAAGATCCGTGATTTGGTAATCACTAATTTTATACACATATTTCTGCAAATGTTAGTAGGTAAGTTCTAATGCATGAATGTCATATATTCATTTAAGAGAAAGTGTTTATTGAGACATGTATATCTATATAATTATTTATTGATTTACAGGGAGAAAAGAAAATTAAAAATTACAAGTGGGGAGATAGAGCAATGTTATACTTACAACTAAGTCATACAACCAGACAAAAAACAAAAAATAAAGTAGTCATTTTACATGAATTTTGTGCAATTTTTGTTTGGTTGTATGACTCAATTGTGAGCAAAACATTATTGGGGGAGATATTATTGACAGGAACCCTCTTCTCATCCTTCCCAAAAGCCAAAAACTTTTCATCCATTTCTCTAATCATATTTTCATCTTTAATTTGTATAACAATTTCTTAGTTAGAACCGTCATTATACCAATCCAAGATGCAAAATGTTGTCCATATTACACCACACAATTGGAGTCATGTTAACTAGGGTTTTGAAACCTGGCCTAGCTCAACCAGTTTAACCGATTAGACTAGGACCCGAGGCCTTCTCCAGGTCGAGTTACCGCTTTCAACTATTCCCAAAATCCTTAACCTGACTGTTGGCGAACGAGGGGCTACCAAGTGTCAGGTTTAGAGGGCTTTTATAGAGTAAAGTCCAATGGTTCAAGAGGTGGGGTCAGATTGAATTTTGGATGCCAGAATTAGCCGGAATCTGATCAAAAAAATCAACCCAATCGCAACGATATATGCGAGTCACGACCGGCAAACGAGGGGCTACCAAGTGTCAGGTTTAGAGGGCTTTTATAGAGTAAAGTCCAATGGTTCAAGAGGTGGGGTCAGATTGAATTTTGGATGCCAGAATTAGCCGGAATCTGATCAAAAAAATCAACCCAATCGCAACGATATATGCGAGTCACGACCGGCAAACGAGGGGCTACCAAGTGTCAGGTTTAGAGGGCTTTTATAGAGTAAAGTCCAATGGTTCAAGAGGTGGGGTCAGATTGAATTTTGGATGCCAGAATTAGCCGGAATCTGATCAAAAAAATCAACCCAATCGCAACGATATATGCGAGTCACGACCGGCAAACGAGGGGCTACCAAGTGTCAGGTTTAGAGGGCTTTTATAGAGTAAAGTCCAATGGTTCAAGAGGTGGGGTCAGATTGAATTTTGGATGCCAGAATTAGCCGGAATCTGATCAAAAAAATCAACCCAATCGCAACGATATATGCGAGTCACGACCGGCAAACGAGGGGCTACCAAGTGTCAGGTTTAGAGGGCTTTTATAGAGTAAAGTCCAATGGTTCAAGAGGTGGGGTCAGATTGAATTTTGGATGCCAGAATTAGCCGGAATCTGATCAAAAAAATCAACCCAATCGCAACGATATATGCGAGTCACGACCGGCAAACGAGGGGCTACCAAGTGTCAGGTTTAGAGGGCTTTTATAGAGTAAAGTCCAATGGTTCAAGAGGTGGGGTCAGATTGAATTTTGGATGCCAGAATTAGCCGGAATCTGATCAAAAAAATCAACCCAATCGCAACGATATATGCGAGTCACGACCGGCAAACGAGGGGCTACCAAGTGTCAGGTTTAGAGGGCTTTTATAGAGTAAAGTCCAATGGTTCAAGAGGTGGGGTCAGATTGAATTTTGGATGCCAGAATTAGCCGGAATCTGATCAAAAAAATCAACCCAATCGCAACGATATATGCGAGTCACGACCGGCAAACGAGGGGCTACCAAGTGTCAGGTTTAGAGGGCTTTTATAGAGTAAAGTCCAATGGTTCAAGAGGTGGGGTCAGATTGAATTTTGGATGCCAGAATTAGCCGGAATCTGATCAAAAAAATCAACCCAATCGCAACGATATATGCGAGTCACGACCGGCAAACGAGGGGCTACCAAGTGTCAGGTTTAGAGGGCTTTTATAGAGTAAAGTCCAATGGTTCAAGAGGTGGGGTCAGATTGAATTTTGGATGCCAGAATTAGCCGGAATCTGATCAAAAAAATCAACCCAATCGCAACGATATATGCGAGTCACGACCGGCAAACGAGGGGCTACCAAGTGTCAGGTTTAGAGGGCTTTTATAGAGTAAAGTCCAATGGTTCAAGAGGTGGGGTCAGATTGAATTTTGGATGCCAGAATTAGCCGGAATCTGATCAAAAAAATCAACCCAATCGCAACGATATATGCGAGTCACGACCGGCAAACGAGGGGCTACCAAGTGTCAGGTTTAGAGGGCTTTTATAGAGTAAAGTCCAATGGTTCAAGAGGTGGGGTCAGATTGAATTTTGGATGCCAGAATTAGCCGGAATCTGATCAAAAAAATCAACCCAATCGCAACGATATATGCGAGTCACGACCGGCAAACGAGGGGCTACCAAGTGTCAGGTTTAGAGGGCTTTTATAGAGTAAAGTCCAATGGTTCAAGAGGTGGGGTCAGATTGAATTTTGGATGCCAGAATTAGCCGGAATCTGATCAAAAAAATCAACCCAATCGCAACGATATATGCGAGTCACGACCGGCAAACGAGGGGCTACCAAGTGTCAGGTTTAGAGGGCTTTTATAGAGTAAAGTCCAATGGTTCAAGAGGTGGGGTCAGATTGAATTTTGGATGCCAGAATTAGCCGGAATCTGATCAAAAAAATCAACCCAATCGCAACGATATATGCGAGTCACGACCGGCAAACGAGGGGCTACCAAGTGTCAGGTTTAGAGGGCTTTTATAGAGTAAAGTCCAATGGTTCAAGAGGTGGGGTCAGATTGAATTTTGGATGCCAGAATTAGCCGGAATCTGATCAAAAAAATCAACCCAATCGCAACGATATATGCGAGTCACGACCGGCAAACGAGGGGCTACCAAGTGTCAGGTTTAGAGGGCTTTTATAGAGTAAAGTCCAATGGTTCAAGAGGTGGGGTCAGATTGAATTTTGGATGCCAGAATTAGCCGGAATCTGATCAAAAAAATCAACCCAATCGCAACGATATATGCGAGTCACGACCGGCAAACGAGGGGCTACCAAGTGTCAGGTTTAGAGGGCTTTTATAGAGTAAAGTCCAATGGTTCAAGAGGTGGGGTCAGATTGAATTTTGGATGCCAGAATTAGCCGGAATCTGATCAAAAAAATCAACCCAATCGCAACGATATATGCGAGTCACGACCGGCAAACGAGGGGCTACCAAGTGTCAGGTTTAGAGGGCTTTTATAGAGTAAAGTCCAATGGTTCAAGAGGTGGGGTCAGATTGAATTTTGGATGCCAGAATTAGCCGGAATCTGATCAAAAAAATCAACCCAATCGCAACGATATATGCGAGTCACGACCGGCAAACGAGGGGCTACCAAGTGTCAGGTTTAGAGGGCTTTTATAGAGTAAAGTCCAATGGTTCAAGAGGTGGGGTCAGATTGAATTTTGGATGCCAGAATTAGCCGGAATCTGATCAAAAAAATCAACCCAATCGCAACGATATATGCGAGTCACGACCGGCAAACGAGGGGCTACCAAGTGTCAGGTTTAGAGGGCTTTTATAGAGTAAAGTCCAATGGTTCAAGAGGTGGGGTCAGATTGAATTTTGGATGCCAGAATTAGCCGGAATCTGATCAAAAAAATCAACCCAATCGCAACGATATATGCGAGTCACGACCGGCAAACGAGGGGCTACCAAGTGTCAGGTTTAGAGGGCTTTTATAGAGTAAAGTCCAATGGTTCAAGAGGTGGGGTCAGATTGAATTTTGGATGCCAGAATTAGCCGGAATCTGATCAAAAAAATCAACCCAATCGCAACGATATATGCGAGTCACGACCGGCAAACGAGGGGCTACCAAGTGTCAGGTTTAGAGGGCTTTTATAGAGTAAAGTCCAATGGTTCAAGAGGTGGGGTCAGATTGAATTTTGGATGCCAGAATTAGCCGGAATCTGATCAAAAAAATCAACCCAATCGCAACGATATATGCGAGTCACGACCGGCAAACGAGGGGCTACCAAGTGTCAGGTTTAGAGGGCTTTTATAGAGTAAAGTCCAATGGTTCAAGAGGTGGGGTCAGATTGAATTTTGGATGCCAGAATTAGCCGGAATCTGATCAAAAAAATCAACCCAATCGCAACGATATATGCGAGTCACGACCGGCAAACGAGGGGCTACCAAGTGTCAGGTTTAGAGGGCTTTTATAGAGTAAAGTCCAATGGTTCAAGAGGTGGGGTCAGATTGAATTTTGGATGCCAGAATTAGCCGGAATCTGATCAAAAAAATCAACCCAATCGCAACGATATATGCGAGTCACGACCGGCAAACGAGGGGCTACCAAGTGTCAGGTTTAGAGGGCTTTTATAGAGTAAAGTCCAATGGTTCAAGAGGTGGGGTCAGATTGAATTTTGGATGCCAGAATTAGCCGGAATCTGATCAAAAAAATCAACCCAATCGCAACGATATATGCGAGTCACGACCGGCAAACGAGGGGCTACCAAGTGTCAGGTTTAGAGGGCTTTTATAGAGTAAAGTCCAATGGTTCAAGAGGTGGGGTCAGATTGAATTTTGGATGCCAGAATTAGCCGGAATCTGATCAAAAAAATCAACCCAATCGCAACGATATATGCGAGTCACGACCGGCAAACGAGGGGCTACCAAGTGTCAGGTTTAGAGGGCTTTTATAGAGTAAAGTCCAATGGTTCAAGAGGTGGGGTCAGATTGAATTTTGGATGCCAGAATTAGCCGGAATCTGATCAAAAAAATCAACCCAATCGCAACGATATATGCGAGTCACGACCGGCAAACGAGGGGCTACCAAGTGTCAGGTTTAGAGGGCTTTTATAGAGTAAAGTCCAATGGTTCAAGAGGTGGGGTCAGATTGAATTTTGGATGCCAGAATTAGCCGGAATCTGATCAAAAAAATCAACCCAATCGC
The DNA here is from genome assembly GCF_008641045.1 of Pistacia vera. Taxonomy (NCBI): domain Eukaryota; kingdom Viridiplantae; phylum Streptophyta; class Magnoliopsida; order Sapindales; family Anacardiaceae; genus Pistacia; species Pistacia vera. The sequence goes on along the minus strand of NW_022196283.1, from coordinate 5,718 downwards.
AACGATATATGCGAGTCACGACCGGCAAACGAGGGGCTACCAAGTGTCAGGTTTAGAGGGCTTTTATAGAGTAAAGTCCAATGGTTCAAGAGGTGGGGTCAGATTGAATTTTGGATGCCAGAATTAGCCGGAATCTGATCAAAAAAATCAACCCAATCGCAACGATATATGCGAGTCACGACCGGCAAACGAGGGGCTACCAAGTGTCAGGTTTAGAGGGCTTTTATAGAGTAAAGTCCAATGGTTCAAGAGGTGGGGTCAGATTGAATTTTGGATGCCAGAATTAGCCGGAATCTGATCAAAAAAATCAACCCAATCGCAACGATATATGCGAGTCACGACCGGCAAACGAGGGGCTACCAAGTGTCAGGTTTAGAGGGCTTTTATAGAGTAAAGTCCAATGGTTCAAGAGGTGGGGTCAGATTGAATTTTGGATGCCAGAATTAGCCGGAATCTGATCAAAAAAATCAACCCAATCGCAACGATATATGCGAGTCACGACCGGCAAACGAGGGGCTACCAAGTGTCAGGTTTAGAGGGCTTTTATAGAGTAAAGTCCAATGGTTCAAGAGGTGGGGTCAGATTGAATTTTGGATGCCAGAATTAGCCGGAATCTGATCAAAAAAATCAACCCAATCGCAACGATATATGCGAGTCACGACCGGCAAACGAGGGGCTACCAAGTGTCAGGTTTAGAGGGCTTTTATAGAGTAAAGTCCAATGGTTCAAGAGGTGGGGTCAGATTGAATTTTGGATGCCAGAATTAGCCGGAATCTGATCAAAAAAATCAACCCAATCGCAACGATATATGCGAGTCACGACCGGCAAACGAGGGGCTACCAAGTGTCAGGTTTAGAGGGCTTTTATAGAGTAAAGTCCAATGGTTCAAGAGGTGGGGTCAGATTGAATTTTGGATGCCAGAATTAGCCGGAATCTGATCAAAAAAATCAACCCAATCGCAACGATATATGCGAGTCACGACCGGCAAACGAGGGGCTACCAAGTGTCAGGTTTAGAGGGCTTTTATAGAGTAAAGTCCAATGGTTCAAGAGGTGGGGTCAGATTGAATTTTGGATGCCAGAATTAGCCGGAATCTGATCAAAAAAATCAACCCAATCGCAACGATATATGCGAGTCACGACCGGCAAACGAGGGGCTACCAAGTGTCAGGTTTAGAGGGCTTTTATAGAGTAAAGTCCAATGGTTCAAGAGGTGGGGTCAGATTGAATTTTGGATGCCAGAATTAGCCGGAATCTGATCAAAAAAATCAACCCAATCGCAACGATATATGCGAGTCACGACCGGCAAACGAGGGGCTACCAAGTGTCAGGTTTAGAGGGCTTTTATAGAGTAAAGTCCAATGGTTCAAGAGGTGGGGTCAGATTGAATTTTGGATGCCAGAATTAGCCGGAATCTGATCAAAAAAATCAACCCAATCGCAACGATATATGCGAGTCACGACCGGCAAACGAGGGGCTACCAAGTGTCAGGTTTAGAGGGCTTTTATAGAGTAAAGTCCAATGGTTCAAGAGGTGGGGTCAGATTGAATTTTGGATGCCAGAATTAGCCGGAATCTGATCAAAAAAATCAACCCAATCGCAACGATATATGCGAGTCACGACCGGCAAACGAGGGGCTACCAAGTGTCAGGTTTAGAGGGCTTTTATAGAGTAAAGTCCAATGGTTCAAGAGGTGGGGTCAGATTGAATTTTGGATGCCAGAATTAGCCGGAATCTGATCAAAAAAATCAACCCAATCGCAACGATATATGCGAGTCACGACCGGCAAACGAGGGGCTACCAAGTGTCAGGTTTAGAGGGCTTTTATAGAGTAAAGTCCAATGGTTCAAGAGGTGGGGTCAGATTGAATTTTGGATGCCAGAATTAGCCGGAATCTGATCAAAAAAATCAACCCAATCGCAACGATATATGCGAGTCACGACCGGCAAACGAGGGGCTACCAAGTGTCAGGTTTAGAGGGCTTTTATAGAGTAAAGTCCAATGGTTCAAGAGGTGGGGTCAGATTGAATTTTGGATGCCAGAATTAGCCGGAATCTGATCAAAAAAATCAACCCAATCGCAACGATATATGCGAGTCACGACCGGCAAACGAGGGGCTACCAAGTGTCAGGTTTAGAGGGCTTTTATAGAGTAAAGTCCAATGGTTCAAGAGGTGGGGTCAGATTGAATTTTGGATGCCAGAATTAGCCGGAATCTGATCAAAAAAATCAACCCAATCGCAACGATATATGCGAGTCACGACCGGCAAACGAGGGGCTACCAAGTGTCAGGTTTAGAGGGCTTTTATAGAGTAAAGTCCAATGGTTCAAGAGGTGGGGTCAGATTGAATTTTGGATGCCAGAATTAGCCGGAATCTGATCAAAAAAATCAACCCAATCGCAACGATATATGCGAGTCACGACCGGCAAACGAGGGGCTACCAAGTGTCAGGTTTAGAGGGCTTTTATAGAGTAAAGTCCAATGGTTCAAGAGGTGGGGTCAGATTGAATTTTGGATGCCAGAATTAGCCGGAATCTGATCAAAAAAATCAACCCAATCGCAACGATATATGCGAGTCACGACCGGCAAACGAGGGGCTACCAAGTGTCAGGTTTAGAGGGCTTTTATAGAGTAAAGTCCAATGGTTCAAGAGGTGGGGTCAGATTGAATTTTGGATGCCAGAATTAGCCGGAATCTGATCAAAAAAATCAACCCAATCGCAACGATATATGCGAGTCACGACCGGCAAACGAGGGGCTACCAAGTGTCAGGTTTAGAGGGCTTTTATAGAGTAAAGTCCAATGGTTCAAGAGGTGGGGTCAGATTGAATTTTGGATGCCAGAATTAGCCGGAATCTGATCAAAAAAATCAACCCAATCGCAACGATATATGCGAGTCACGACCGGCAAACGAGGGGCTACCAAGTGTCAGGTTTAGAGGGCTTTTATAGAGTAAAGTCCAATGGTTCAAGAGGTGGGGTCAGATTGAATTTTGGATGCCAGAATTAGCCGGAATCTGATCAAAAAAATCAACCCAATCGCAACGATATATGCGAGTCACGACCGGCAAACGAGGGGCTACCAAGTGTCAGGTTTAGAGGGCTTTTATAGAGTAAAGTCCAATGGTTCAAGAGGTGGGGTCAGATTGAATTTTGGATGCCAGAATTAGCCGGAATCTGATCAAAAAAATCAACCCAATCGCAACGATATATGCGAGTCACGACCGGCAAACGAGGGGCTACCAAGTGTCAGGTTTAGAGGGCTTTTATAGAGTAAAGTCCAATGGTTCAAGAGGTGGGGTCAGATTGAATTTTGGATGCCAGAATTAGCCGGAATCTGATCAAAAAAATCAACCCAATCGCAACGATATATGCGAGTCACGACCGGCAAACGAGGGGCTACCAAGTGTCAGGTTTAGAGGGCTTTTATAGAGTAAAGTCCAATGGTTCAAGAGGTGGGGTCAGATTGAATTTTGGATGCCAGAATTAGCCGGAATCTGATCAAAAAAATCAACCCAATCGCAACGATATATGCGAGTCACGACCGGCAAACGAGGGGCTACCAAGTGTCGAGGTGGTTTTGTAGAGTGGAAGCCGATGGTTCAAGTGGTGGTATCGACTTGAATTTGGTTGCCAAAATTTGTCCTAAAAAATCAAAACCCTAACTGTTATAGGGGTGTGTTTGCTAGATTTTAAACTTATAGGGACTATTAAGTTTTTAGAGGTGTATCTGTAAGATTTCAAATTTTTTGGATCACCATTAACCTGGTACAACCAGTCAACCCGAGACACAGGCCCTTGGTTGGGTGACCCCCCAAGTTGGGTTTCAAAACCTTGCTGTTAACATGTGGTGAGACAATAATAAAAAAATAAAATGGTACTAGGTTGCATATTATCTCTGGCAGCTGGCTGGTTTATTTAAAATGTGTTCTAAAGAAATTATACACATAAATGCTTCGATTTTCTTTTAATTACTTGGCGAATCCTAATATAAATAATATCTATCTCATATTTTCGTATGAACAAGGCAACATGTTTTAAGTTACATCTTAAATTTTTTATTTTAAGTGACGGGTTATATGATAATGCGAAATAAAATAATGTATTATTTAGAATAAGAATTTTGAGATATTTCTTAAGATGTATCAAAATAATATAAGTGAAAAATAAGAGTTAATGATTAATTACTATGAGGTATGATATAATAACAAAATTCCTCTTAAAATTTCCAAAAAAAAAAAAAAAAAAATAGAAATTTCCCTACCGTTAAGTTTTAGGTGTTAAAATAAACGGTAGGAAGACAATTTGATAATATTTAATAACTCATAATAGTGTGAATTTTAACAGTTTATTAACAGTGCATTAACAACAGGAAAATTTTTGTTATTTTAGAAACTTTAGGAAGATTTTATTATTATCATACCACAAGGGGATTACTGTCATTAACTCAAAAATTAATTTATTATTGTTATGGTGCCTACATACAATGCATATCATAGGTTATATTGGTTGGAAAATGCTACCAAAATAGTTTATTTTTCTAATACTATGTAAATACAAACTCAAATTAAAACAGAGTAAATAAAATAAATTATTTTAAAGTCCTATAATAAAATATTGCATTTCATACTATTAGATTCTCTGATCAAAAAAGAATTTTTTTACTTGGACGCACGCTCCATGTGCATTCGATTGGTCTTTACGCGCTGACGAAGCGAGCGTCTAGTTTGGTGGCAAACCTTCCAAATATTCTTCCATGCTCACAAAAGCATATTCCCCCAAACCACTTTATATCCGTAAGTTATTTTTAAAATTTGTTAAAATAATATTAAACAATTTAAAAAATTGTCAAAAATTATCTTAATTTTTATTTAAAAAATAGAGAGCTTGATTTCATAACAGATTATTGAAAATTATCAAAAAATAATCATACTCTGATTAGGCATGACAATAAAATCTGATAGGGTCAAAAACCTGCTTCAATCAGGTGGGGATTAGGAGTGTAATCGAGCTTACCCAAACCGAGTTTTTGCTAACTCGAGCTCGACTCGACATGAACAGTAAGATCTCAAGCTTGGTCGAGCTCAGGTTCGACACGAATATGGGGGATCGAGCTTGAGCTCGAATGAAAATTAATCAAAACAACTCTTAGCCATAAATTTTACGTCAATCGAAATCCCCAAAAACAAATCAAATGAAATCCCTAGTTACGTCAAAAAAAAAACCTTAACCATAAAATTTACACCAATTGATCAAACGATCAAAACAACTCCGATTAGGTGGGGATCCTCGAAAATTCTAGGGTTAAGTGAACAAAAACCAAATAGATACCAATTGTCATTTTTGAGTCCAATCAAATAGATATTGTTGGTGCGATGGATGATACCAATTATCAAAGATTTATGTCCAACCAAATGGATATTGTTGTTTTGAGTTACTATCATCCCCATTGGATCAAATATTCGAGTTACTGTCAACCAATTATCAAATATTGTTGTTTGAGACCTAAGCCCACATGAATTTCTATTTAGGTTTCATGCAAACAACCTTTACCCAAAAAAAAAAAAAAAAAAAAAAAATCTACTAAATTATGAGAACTCAACCCTTATGTACTGAATCAAGGCTCTATCGGCTATTTTTAATTTATGTCTCTATACTCTTGCTGAAAAATTGTTAAAAATTTGTTCATGAATTTAATCCATAACTTAGATGAAATCATTA